>NW_009916290.1:0-39757 GCF_000696875.1 Nestor notabilis | reverse complement strand
CCAAATCCAGGGTAGCCAGTCCTCCCGATAAAAGATCATCTAGATCATGTAGTTTCAAACCCCCTGCCATGGCCAGGGACACCACACAATAAACGATGCCATCCAAGACTCCTTCCCAAAGACTCCTTCTAGTATGTGCTGAGACCTTAAGTAGGAACACATTATTCTATAATTGGTGAAACCATTTAGTAAATCACTAAAATCCCAATACTCTCATTGAGGGCCACATGCTTACAGGGCAAATCCCTGGGCCACGCAAAGCACAATAGGTTTAGGAATGACATAAGACACCTCATTCTAAACACAGAATGGTTTGGGTCAGAAGGGACTTTCAAGCTTATCCAGTTCCAACCTCCTGACTTGGGCAGGGACACCCTGCAATAGACCAGGTTGCTCAAAGCCCCATTCAGTACAAAACCACATAAATATAGGCAGCATGGTATATACGTGACACCAGTGGTGTTTTAGATCTAATGCTACAAATGAGATTATGATCATTCAGCATATTCCAGGTCAACTGAACACAAAGAGAGAAGCAAACTCCTAGTAACTGGTTTTAAAGGCAATCATCCTTAGATGTTTGCAGTGCATAGCCCATGATAAAAGTCATTAATTCCATTCAGCAAATACACGTTCTGTGAAACAAGGACACACCAATGTCATAGAATCCCCAAGAAAAAGACTGTTAAAATATAGTTTCTAACACACTTTTCTAAATAAATAGCTAGCAGAAGATAAGTCTCTGAGTGGATGAACACTGTGACAAGACTCAGGGAGATATGACATTTGAGTGGCTTCACAAAGTTCATTCAGGCTTATGTAAACATTGTATTTGAACAGTTCACTACAAAGTGAACTGCACCACAGAAAAGGTGAGCGGCAAAAAGTTAATCCTTTAGTAAAGCAAACAAGACTTTCCATTTTCTTTGCCTACTATTAATTAGATTTTAGTTGCAAATATATTACAGTGATTGCTTTTTGAATGCAGAGGACCTGCAATGATCATGGAACCCTGAAGGACGGAGTTGAAAGAAAAGGGAAATCTTCTCTCTTAGAAGATTTCTGGAGTGTTTTTTTCCAAACTGAAATCTAGTTTAGAGCACAGGCCTAAAAGCAGTTCCATCACTGAGTTGTGTATAACAACCTGTAATGGCTCGTAAAGCTCGATGGATCAAGGGATCACAGAATAACAGAATGGTTTGGATTGGAAAGGAGACCTTGCACTAAATCATGTCATCCAAGGCTCTGTCCAACCTAGCCTTGAACACTGCCAAGAGTGGAGCATTTACAACTTCTTTGGGCAACCTGTGCCAGCGCTTCACCACCCTCACAGGGAAGAACTTCTGCCTTATATCTAACCTGAACTTCTCCTATTTCAGTTTAAACCCATCCCCCCTTGTCCTAGCGCTACAATTCCTGATGAAGAGACCCTCTCTGGCATCCTTGTAGGCCCCCTCCAGACACTGGAAGGCTGCTCTGAGGTCTCCACTCCACAGCTTCTCTTCTCCAGGCTGAAAAGCCCCAACTTTCTCAGCCTGTCTTCATACGGGAGGTGCTCCAGACCCCTTATCATCCTCGTGGCCTCCTCTGTACTTGCTCTATCCCATATCACACATAAGTACCAGTAAACTAGTGTTATCTAAAAACAGCTTTTCTAACTGAAGATAGACTCTCTTAGCAATACCAGTAATTCTGCCTCACTTATGCCCACAGCTGTAGAGCTACCCAAATCAAAACTAAGAAATTATCTGTATTTTTGTTTATTTTAATTATATTTTCTTCTAAATAAAGGAGCATGCCCATCCTGGTTTTGGCTGGGATAGAGTTAATTTTCACCCCAGTAGCTGGTGCAGTGCTGTGTTTCAGCTTTAGTCTGAGAACAATGCTGATAACACACTGATGTTTTAGTTGTTGCTAAGTAATACTTACCCTGATCAAGGACTTTTCAGTCTTATGCTCTGCCAGTGTGGAGGGGCACAAGGAGCTGGACGGAAGTAGAGACAGGACACCTGACCCAAACTAGCCAAAGGAGTATTCCATACAACATATCATGCCCAGTATAGAAACTGGGGGAGTCACCTGGAAGGGCAGATCACTACTCGGGCTGGGCTGAGCATCAGTTAGCAGGTGGTGAGCAACTGTATTGTGCATCACTTGGGTTCCTGGGTTTTTGTTTTCTTTTTTTTTTCTTCCTTTTCATTAAAATTAAATTTTAATATGTATATTAAATATTTTCAGTTTTATTTCATTTCAATTACTAACCTGTTCTTATCTTAGTCCACAGGTTTTGCTTTTCTCCAATTCTTCTCCCCATCCCGCTGTGCTGTGTGTACTTAAGTTAGTGGCTGGGGGTGAAACACAACAATCCATTTTTGTTTACAAAGGGTTGAGATAACAACAGATCTGACCTGACCATGTTAAAACAAACCTGTTACAAGCATTCATTCTATTAGTTTAATAGTCACTGGTCACAATGTAATGTTGCTGTATTTCCACTCAGAGTTGTTGCACTTTTCTTACAGTTGCACTATGTAATATGTGTAATACCTTACTTGTAGTCTGTGTTCCCTGTTGTCCATGGGAACTGGGCTAAGGATATCATGTTATTGTACTTTGTAACACTGGCTTATGATAAGACAGGATTACTTGGCATGAAACTGGTATGTGTATTCAGCATTGCTGTCATCTTCGTAGAAGGGGTTGGAACAAGATGAGCTTTAAGGTCCCTTCCAACCCAAACTAGTCTGGGATTCTGCGATTCATGACCTGTGATTCTATGATGTCATGTACAAGCACATTATTACTCCGCACACATTTTAAATGAAAATACCAAATCAAAGGAATGAGAAACTTCTCTGCTTCTTTAATTACCAGTAATATATTTTTCACTACCATTTTAACTAGGCACAAAAAGCATGGATTAGGGTCTCGCTGACCTAAACACTATGTGACAAACAGGCAGCCTCTAAGTAAAGCATTTAGTATAGTTATACACCAAGACAATCAACGGACACAGACCAAAAAAAAAAAAAAATCCTTGAAAGGGGTTTCTAAATTTTTGTTATCTCAACACATCACTGTTCTGAAATCACAGAATTCAAATGTATAGAACAGAACCCCAAAAGAAGCGACTGTGTGAGCTCACAGCATATGTGTTACCATATGCATTGGCCTACATACACTCGTTTTTTTTGTGGAAAAACTTCCAAGGTAATCTGCTCCATGTTGGTAAATGGAGAATTCAGGTGAGAGACTTAGACCAGGCAGTTATTTAACAGATAACACTATCATAAAAAGCATATTTTGTGCAATGGAGGGCACAACTCTACTAACGTAGATACACCTGAGTTTGTGAGGTACAAACATCACACTGATGGACAGGTACTGCATAATGTGCTATCCTCTAAGTGGGCTAGATACTCTTTTGCCCCTGGTCAACTCAAACATGCCAGAATAAGGTTTTTCTTTATGATACCTGGAACATCTGAGAAAGTTTGTGCAGATGATGATGATTATATATACATCCAAGTAATACTTCCATTTCCAGCTCAGAAAATTCTACTTTATGGAGGACTAGCCTTAATGAACTGCAGAACAGTGAGAAATTATTCACAGTACCTGAGTTATTTCAGCTATGTACAAGCTTGGGACAGAACAGTGGGTATAATAGTTTCAAAAGATAAAATCTGCTTATCAGCTGTTAAGTGTATAGTATATGGTGCAAAGAAAGCTTTTTTCCTGTTGTAAAAAACTTCCTGTCAGAAGTTCACTGTTGCTTGGCATTTAAAGACTATGATCACAATGCTTAGAATTATGTATTGAAGTTTTGTTTCTGGGGAGGTTGTTGGTTTTTTTTTTTTGTTTTGAAGGGAGGTAAGAAGGGTTAAGCATTCCCAATGCTGGATGAATGGGAAGAATCAAAATACCTGGAACCACAGAGGGGTTGAGGTTGAAGTCACCTCTGGAGGTCATCTAAATTCAACCCCCCTGCTCAAACAGGGCCAAATAGAGCAGGTTGTCCCAAGCCACATCTAAGTGGTTTCTAGTATCTCCAGGGAGATTCTACAGACTCGCTGGGCAATGTGTTGAGGAATCAATCACTTCACAGTTAGATTTTTCTTATGGAAAATGAGAAATTCCAGCGTTTCAAATTTGTGCCCATTTCCTCTTGTCCTTTCACTGGGCACCACCTACAACAGTCTGAATCAGCTTCTTCCCATCAAGCATTTACATATATTGGTAAGATCCCCCTGTTAAGGAACTGTTAAGAAATGTGACAACTTCTGTAATTGAGAGCAGGAGGCTTAATAAAGAAAATAATTGCTCTCATACTGATTTCATATTTGCAATCCCATGATGATTTTCATATTATGAAACTAATTGCAATAAACATAAATTAAATTATTTGACATGGTGTTCAGTGGTTATGAAATGGATTTTTTCTTGTAAGGGTCTTTTGGTTGGGTTTTGTAATTTGGGTTAGGTTTGCTTTTTTTTATTTGGCTTGTTTGAGCTTTTTCCGCATGTTATCAAGCACCCCCACATGAAGCAATTTAAATGTTTTCCTAAGCAGGTCCGTGTGACTTGAGGATCTCTGTGATAGGGCTTTATCATCTGAAATGAAAGAGAAAATATTCAGCCACCGTCTTGCTTGAGGTTGTGTGGCATGATCGCTTCTCACCTAGCGACGTGCATATGTACAAATCTGGTCTCTCGCGAATGTTCCTGATACACTGGTCAGGCAGATGGCAATTAAAGCCTCCAAAATTCGCCTTTTTAGATGTAAAAACACATAAAGGACATCCCGTTCCTTCATTCAGCACCTCTGATAATCACTCATGCTTCAAGAGATGATCCCAGCATGACACCTAGTGGCAGCAGCATCTTTAACCCCATCAGTGCCTTTGCAGAAGGTTCCTGTTTCCGAGATAAACACCTATTTTAAAATTTGTTCTAGCCTTACCTGCAACATCTTGGATGCACTAAAGTAGTAAAAGCCTAAATATACTCAAAATCAGGCAATTACTTTGTTTTCTCAACTTTTAGCCATAAGTAAGACATAACAGGCGCTTTTCTAAAATACTAGTATCTAGTGACAATCATATATCCAGTTACTAATTAATTTCTTTGTAACTTTTTCTTCATTCTTTTTCTGATCACACTCTCAGGAACATGAATTGCTCAAGTAAACGATCTTAATGAGGCTGTAATACACTCTTCATGTTAAGGTTTGAGAGTACATAAGACTTTCTAAATACTGCTTTTTTTCCAAACTTGAAATGAGATCTATGGAAATATTTAGACAACTAATCCCATGCATGAATTGTCTCACTAATTTAGGATATCCTGACATGCAACCTCAAATACAGAATACTAATATATGTGTTATGTATATATGTAAACTGTACTTTATATAGATGGGGTTTATAAGTGTTACCTCTAGTCTAATAGATGTTAGAGATGTTATTAATAATGGCCAGATTATACCCCCACGCTCTTTCTCAAGACTGTAACCTTTCAAAGAATACCAATAATAATGCCTTTTATGACTTAATAACTGTTTTGTTTCCTAACTGGTGTTTTGATATTCATTCTTAATCCTCCCTTAGAAAAACTATTTATAGAATTAATATTGTGCTCATCTCCAAAATAAGTATAAATTCAGTATGTCTACAAATGATAAGGAAAAGAGGTTCCTTACCCTGAAATTGCAGACATTATTATTTGACATGCAGAAACAATTGTGTTGTCTGTTGCATTGGGTTTAAGTGGCGAGGTGTTCGTAGCAGGGGAGCTACAGGTGTGGCTTCTGTGAGAAGCTGCTAGAAGCTTCCCCCATGTCCAACAGAGCCAATGCCAGCTGGCTCCAAGACTGACCTGCTGCTGGCCAAGCCCATCAGTGGTAGCACCTTTTGATAACTTATTTTAAAAGGGGAGGGAAAACCCCTGAACAGCAGAAACTGCAGCCACAGAGACTGAGAATCTGAGAGAAACAGCCCTTCACACCCGAAGATCAGTGCAGAAGGAGGAAGGAATTGCTCCAGGCACCAGAGCAGACGTTCCCCTGCAGCCTGTGGTGAAGATCATGGTGAAACGGGATGTGTCCCTGCAGCCCATGGAGGTCCATGGTGGAGCAGATACCCACCTGTAGCCCATGGAGACACGATGGGTCTCCCATGGGACCCTACACCAGAGCAGGGGGTATCCAAAGGAAGCTGTGACCTTGTGGGAAGCTCACACTGGAGCAAGCTCCTGGCAGGACCTGTGGCCCTGTGGAGAGAGAAGCCAGAACTGGAGCAGATTTGCTGGCAGGACTGGTGGCCCTGCAGGGGACCCGTATTGGAGCAGCCTGTTCCTAAAGGATGCACTCCAAGGAAGGGACCCACACTGGAGCCAGGGAAGAGTGTGAGGTGTACTCCCATAAGGAAGAAGGAGCAGCAGAGACAACAGGAGATGAACTGACTACAACCCCCATTCTCTGTCCCCCTGCACTGGCAGGGAAAGGAGGAGGTGGAGAGATTGGGAACTGAAGTTGAGCCCAGGAAGAAGGAAGGAGTGGGATGAAACTGGTTTAAAATTTGGTTTTATTTCTCATTATCCTACTCTGATTTGGTTGGTAATAAAGTACATTGATTTCCTTGGGTTGAGTCTGTTTTGCCCATGACAGTAACTGGTGAGTGATCTCTCCCTGCCCTTATCTCAACCCATGAGCATTTCATTGTATTTTCTCTCACCTCTCCAGTTGAGGAGGGAAGTGATAGAGCCCCTTTCGTGGGACCTCGCATCCGGTCAGGGTTAACCTACCACATGTGTAATAGAAGTAATATTACTCCTATCACCCCTATGAATGAGCAGAAGGCTATTGCAAACACATCATTTGTTTCCTTCAAATAAAGTAAAACTAAAAGAAATCAGCAACAACAAAAATTACAGCAGCACTAAAGCAAGACTCATTAATTTCATTAACTTCCCAGGTGAGGAAAGGATCTCATAATATCACACTCTCTAAAACAGACCAGGACTTCATATAAAAAACAATTTCAAAGTGCACATTCTCAAATTTTGGGAAATAAATTCTTAGATTACAGTTACGTCCTTGAGGCTAAAGGCTGCTTATTAGTATATGCAAATATGCTTACAAAGTAGAAAGAGAAAAATAAACTAGAAGTATTCCTTAAAAGATAGCAGCCTCCCTAAACACTAAATCCACAACATAAACCAAGTGGTTTTTGTTTTCTTATTTTGAGGTTGGTTTTTTTTGTTTGTTTAGAACACCAGAATTGCAAATCCCTTTACAATATCTGCTAAGCTTTAGGATTGTGTGCATCAGCCTTATTTATCCTAATTTGTGACTCTCCTGTGCAGTAGTAACAGGTTCAGATGAAACCTGTGCTTCCTCAGCCAGGTTGTGTTATAGAAGCATGGAATGGTTTGGTTTGGAAAGGACCTTAAAGAGATTCCAGTTCCAACCCCCTGCCACAGGCAGGGACACCTTCCACTAGACCAGGTTGTTCCAAGACCCATCCAACCTGGTTTTAAACACTGCCAGGGACTCTGGAGTTAATGTTGCTTCTTTGCTTAAGAAATGAAGGAGAGAGTCCTCTTTCAGAGCACCTCCTCCAAGGATTCTCACCCATCTACAGTCTTCAAGAAAGACTTAAGAAAAGCAGGAACACAGCCAATTTGCTCATGGTCAAGCAATGTACAAAACATTCGATATTACAGAGCCTTTTCAATCTGACAATTCATAAAAAAACCCTCAGTAGCTGGAAGAACTAGTCAGTAAAATTCAAACCTTAAAAACCCAATAAAAAAGTAACAATGCAAATTGGTGGCAGCAGCGAGTGAAATTCTCATAGATTCCTGGGGAAATAACAAATCCTTCACAAGAAGTCTTTAAAGCAAGTTTGGCTGTCTTTCTAAAGAAGGGTTAGGCATGCAAGATACAATCACTAAGAAATTCTCTAAACTGGAAAGAAGATAGATATTAAAAAAAGGTTCTATAATCAAGAGAGAAATGAAATTTTAGAACAGATTTCCAGTTAAACCGCGGGCCCCCCCCCCCCCCTTTTCAATTTGATACGTATATTAAAATGATTTTCAAGCAATATTCTTATATACAAGAAAGAACCGTTCTTTATGACTCCAGAGGTCCTCTTCTTGTCATATTTCAATGAGTTTAAATTTATTCACCTCCTTTTCTTGAGAAATCACAAAACTCTGTAATTATTAGGAAGGAATATTTTTGCTGTTATGGATATTGAAAACATTCATCGAGGCTTAAACAAGTATCAAAACCCCCAGTGTGAAATACTCTGCAAAAGCAGCATTTGCTTTGATAGTATACAATCTATAAAAACATTCAACAAAAAATGAGGGATGAAAGTTGTATAAACCAGGAGGATATAGCAGCAATGAAAATCTTTTGTTTCATGTCACATACTAAGAATATGAGAACAGCTTCACGTACCCCATGTCCTATCTCTGAACAGTGGCCAAAGACTGATGTCTGACTTCCAAAAAAAACACTAACCAAAAAACCACTTGAGTGATTCTTCCCCTGAATACTCTTTGCCTCCAATAGAGGAAAGGGAAGTTCAGAACATAACCGAAATGTTCTCATTTCTGCTCCAACATTTTAAAACTAAATCCTGCACAGTGCACAGTATTTTTTTGACACAGTACAAATATGTATCCGTAGGTGAAGTCTCGTAGAGAACATTTTAATTCTGATAGGACAGAAATGCTGAAATGAGATAATAATATTCCAGAAATTGGCTATTACCACTATTTAAGCCTATTTTTAGTTCATTATTTGAGCTGGTTAACTCTTTAATAAACTCACTTAATTTCCTTAATTGTCTATTTTTAAATTATAATTTATAGTTTTAGCAAACTACTGAGCTGGCAAAGAGATACCTATTCAAATCAATTCCTTTTACTTGAAGTTACTGCCAAGTGATTTTACCATATGGACATTTATCAAATGAGTCACCACCACCAAAATACTTAACTGGTGTCATATGAAGAGTTGCCTGAAGAGGAAAATAAATAAGAAAAAAGAAAGTCAATTTTTCACAAGTTCCTAAGCAAGACATGAGCTGTAAGAAGACACTATTCATCTTATTTAAGTGAAGCTTTAAAGTAGAGGCACTTAGATTAAGTACAATAGCTTAATTGACTACTTACCACCTTGGAGCTCTCACATAGCAACTACTAAAACTCATGTTCTTCAAACAAACTGACAGACTTCTTTCCAACCTACCTGGACTCATAAGAGACTTTTTGAAGCCTCCATCAGTCTCTCCTACTCCTCAGCCAGCCATTAGCCAGAACTTACCAGCTTCACTACTCAGCCAGTTAAACACAACAGGACAACAACAACCATGAGGGTGCTGAGGCACTGGCACGGGTTGCCCAGAGAAGCTGTGGCTGCCCTATCCCTGGCAGTGTTCAAGGCCAGGTTGGAAGGGACCTTAAAGCTCACCTAGTTCCAAATCCCTCTGCCATGGGCAAGGACACCTTCCACTAGACCAGGTTGCTTAAAGCCCCATCCAACCTTGGCCTTATAGTTGCAGCCAAGACAAAATAGAGAGATGTGCCATTAATCTGACAAGCTAGGGGTACTCCTAGATATGGTCCTGGCTTCGATCCAGCTGAGTGACCACAAACAGGAGGAAGGTTACTCTTTGCTTTCTCCTCTCTGGCTTGAGCAGGGTGGAACAGGGAGGAAGGTGTTATTGATGAGGGTTTTTTTGAGGGAAACTTGGTATTTCAATAAAATTTTACTGTAACCACTGTTGCTACCTTAGAGCTTCAGTAGGTAGAAATTGCTGATCTCATTTATAAATGACTTTTCCAGACCATGGAAAAGGACACTGTCACCACAGTGACAAAGGAAGATTACATTGTTACAGCCACAGTAACACCAGCTTCAAGATAAAGGGGTCATCACTGAATCCCACTGAGGTGTCTTTGTAAAAGTAGATGTTACCACACAATAATTGCAGGTCTGGATCATTTGGGTGTGACATTGTGTAAGTCATCTATTCAAGTTCTGCATGATCTAAAAGAGCTGTTACCAGTCAAAACCAAGCTTTGCACTGTTAAAAGCCAGACTGGTATTTCTGTATTTATAGATAATGACAATGAAATTGCTTTACCATTTTTTTTAAGCTTCATTACTTAGGTACGGCACTGAGACAATACTAAAGAAAAAAGCTTAATAGAAGACATTTTAATAATGAGATATAAAAATTTTAAAGGTAGCTTTCTGATCCATGTAATATAGAAGTCATTAATAGATAGGATTGCAATAATTAGCTAAATTTTTTATCATTTTTAATGAGATTATTTTTCTGACATGAAATAACAAATATAACTTAAAACACTCAAAAAATGAATTGTCTCTCTTTCACTATGGTCATCAGCTCAGAGCAGGAAGTGTAGTAAGTTTGTGTAGCATACGCTGTAAAGATATGTTAGTGTAAAACCTTCCTTAAAAAGGTTCAGATATGACAGTGACAAAGTAGAGAATTAGAGTGAGTGTTAATATCATAGAATGGTTTCGGTTGGAAAGGACCTTAAAGCTCATCCAGTTTCAACCCCCTGCCACAGACAGGGACACCTTCCACTAGACCACGTTGTTCCGAGCCCTGTCCAACCTGGCCTTGAACACTGCCAGGGATGGGGCAGCCACAGCTTCTCTGGACAACCTGTGTCAGGGTCTCACCACACTCCCAGGGAAGAATTTCTGCCTAAGATCTCATCTCAATCTCCCCTCTGGTGGGTTAAAGCCATTCCTCCTTGTCCTGTCCCTACAGGCTCTTGACCAAAGCCCCTCTCCAGGTTTCTTGTAGCTCCTTTGGTCACTGGAAGCTGCTCTAAGGTCTTCTCGGAGCCTTCTCCAGGCTGAACAAGCCCAGCTCTCTCACTCTATCCAAATGTCCACATTGCTGACACAGATATTAAACAGCTCTGGGCTCAATACTGACCCCTGAGGAACACTACAGGTCACTGATCTCTACTTTGACATCGAGCTATTGACTGCTAGTCTTTGCATGTGGCCATCCAGCCAATTCCTTATCCACTGAGTGTTCCATTCATCAAACTCATGCCTCTCCAGTTTAGAGATAAGGATGTTGTGTGGGACTGTCCAATGCCTTGCACAACTCAAGGCAGATGAAGAAGCTTGTATATGAGCTATGCATGAGAAGCTTTAGCTTCTGTGAAGTTTAATCTGAAATTTCAAGATATATTATCCTCTTTGGTTTTATTATCTATTGAAAATAGGTATTATTGTGTTTTTTAAACCCAGAATTGGGATGACCTCAGAGCTATAAAGAGATTAAAACCTCAGAGTTCATAGACAACATGCTGAAATCATCAGGTATCACACCATTAGAGTCTGAACCATTCCAGGATGCAAGGCTGCCTGCACCTTCTGACCCTGCCATTTACCAGGTGGGAGCAAACCAATACAACTCTTATGGTATATTTTTAATCACAAATCAAACAAAATCCTTATATTCTATGAAACACGAATACAAGACTAACTTCTTTCTTAACATTCTTAAGTGGAAAATTCTTAAAATTTAAAATTTAATTCCCATTTTAAATTTAGGATTTTTAAATTCAATAGCCAACCCTATTAAAAAAAAAAATATCAATAGAGAGACAATGAAAATTGGAGAGTAATTCCCGATTCAATTGAATAGGAACAAAAATCATTTGGGCAGGATACCCTCAGAAGAGAAGCAAAAGGATTCATCTAGATCCTGTCACTGCATCAGGGACAAAATGCTCTAGGGCTAATTTGCAGCAACCCCCAGAGCAAGGACCCCAGGCCTACAGGAGGGGACCTGGCAGCTACAGGATCTAGAAGCAAAACCCAACCTCACAGTCTGTACAGAAGCTACTTTGAGAGAAGGTGAACTGATATTACTGGAAAGAAATTAAATCGAAGACATAAGAAGAAAAATGTCTTGGAATTGCCAGGTTGGGTGGCACTTTGAGCAACCTGGTCTAGTGAAAGATGTTGGCAGGGGATTTGAAACCAGATGATCTTTAAGGTCCCTTCCAACCCAAACCATTCTGTGATCTTGTGAATTTTGAAGACACAAAGGGAGTCTTCTATGAAAATATAATTGTTATGGTCCCTGCACTAGGATAAGGGAAATAAGTGAAGAAAGACTAAATATTGAAAGTGTCACACCACCTGGGAATGTCAGCCAGATCTGTACTTTAAGTTTAGTTTTTAGCCTTTCTGCACCATGGCCCACCAAATGCCCATACTTTCTGTGCTTAAAATCAGTCTGGAAGAACTATTTAACAACAGTGTCTGAAATAATAAGCTCCAGATAAAAGTTCAGATAATAATTTAATTGAAATAGATTTGGTTCACACCACCATTCAGTATTATACTATTGAATTTATTCTCTTTCTGTTGCCTTTTCTGACAAATATCTGCATGTCTGGATTCCAGTCAGAACTGTGTGGGTTTTCATACAGGATTCATCACTATAGTAACCAAGCACAAATCACCAAGTGTGAGGGATTTTCTCTTTCCCTCTTTTATTTATTTATTTATTTATTTTTATTTTTCCTCTTTTTTCCACATTTAAACTGACAGTGAAGTGGTACACAGAGAGATGGTTGAGATTCTCAAAAGCTTATACAGAACTGCAGTGACATTTGGGTTTATAAGCCCTCCAGAATCCATCAGAAATCCCTGCATAAATAGAATTACATAGGAAGTTTCTGCAATGCTTTAAGCCCATGATTACAATAGGAGTAAATGCTGTTCCTGAAAGTGTTAGTAATAGGAAGAACAGGATAGATGAAAGGTTGTACTTGGGGGGTTTCTGGCCTCATGCTCCAGATGAAAATGTGGATGATTTTGAGACGTGTCATAAAGCATATGAAGGACCATTGATCACTGGTTAAACATATTATAAAAAGCCTGAGCCCAACAATTTGAACAAAGGCCGAGCATAAATATTGCTTGTCCTTTGCAGTCATTCTGAGAAAACATTCTGAACAAAACAATAGACTTCTTTCCTTACGCTAATATTTCTAAATGTGATGGTCCTCAATGTATATACGGTATTCAAGAAAAGGTATTAAGTAAAGATTGTATTTGTATGTCTTTATGTGTGTGTATCTATATAAATAAATTCGTAATAAAGGATTCATGAAGGTCTCAGGCTGCTCTGCAGAGATCACATGAAAGCAACTGCCTAAGTTTGTCTTAAAATTACAACAGAAAACCTTTACTTGGTGTTTCTATGATTCCTCGAATTAGCAGTGTTCCTTCACTGGATTCTATTGTTCTTCAAACAACTATGGACACAAAAACTGGATCAAATTATTGTGCAATATACAATATGGTGAATAGATCTCTCACTTCACTTACTTGCTTATCTTCCTAATAACATACATTGCACAGAAGCAGGTATCAGAAGCACACTGCAATCCGACACAGATTTCTGACTGTGGTATGCAGCCCTAGGAACATTTAACATAACATGATCCAAGAAGTGAATGACCAAAACTATGCATAGCAAACAAACTCCTGAGTCTGAATAATTCATAGCAATTTTAAAATGAAAAAGAGCATAAATGAAATGAGTGTCTGGAGATCAGTCAGTCAAAAACTGTATTGGCTAACATTATACATACACAGGTGTAGAGAAATGACATTTGAACAATCACAACAAGATTCATCTTGAACAAAAATGAAATTGAACCTGCTTATACAAAAAAGTCATCAGACATGAAGGTTTAAAATGCAAATGTCAAAAATGGGTTAATCCCATTATTCAATTTCCACCTTTTACTAATAAGAATGCTTTCCTCCTGCAACCTTATCAGCACAGAAAATAAATCTATACGGGAGGAAGACTTGTACATTTATTTGTGCAGCAAGTAAAACCAACACAAGATGACTGTGCTAGCAGAGAGAATCAGAAAGAGCTGTTCAGGTTCAGTTAACCTAGTCTAGTCCTTTACTAAACAACAAAGTATTTTAAGAATCTCATGACTATATGCTCATTTAAAATGAAATTACTTTGCCAGATTTGGTTGCTTCAAGCAAGCAGCTATCTACATCTGGAAAGAAATCGTCATATGTGAGACCAGATCCTGCTTGCAGGGATGAAATCACAACTAGGATGACAAGAACCAGTAACAATCAGACATATACAGGTCTAATGAAGTGGCAGCATGGCAGTAAAGCCAAAGAGCTGTCTGTTTACAGCCTACAGGTTTGAATTGAAGGAGTTGCTATAGAAATACGGAGATAGCGTCAGTCTCCTACATTCAGGTACTTTTCTCTCAGTTCTCATGAATTTTTACAAATAGTAGAAAAGATTTTTTTAACCCACAAGCTAGCAACAAAAGCCATGATACCAAAATATTACTTCTGGTCAGCTTCATCTTGTGAATTATAAAAAAAATAAGAGGCAAATGAAGGAAAACTGCACTGTTGATTTATGAAAGTTGAGTGTGAAGCGAGCATTCAGCCTAGTCTGACTTCCTGTCTGTCACCCATTTACCTTTATAGTGAGCTCATTAATTTGCATTTAATGAAAGTTTAACTTGTATTTGGCTACGGTATATTTTCTAAAAGTGATATAAATGACAGCAAAAGATGAGCAAATACACCTTCCATGACAGTTTATTCTAGCAGTTAATCAAGTTAAAAAGTACCCATTTCTAATTTAAATTTGGCTGGCCTCAGCTTTCTAGGATAATTATCTCCTTTTATCTCCTTATAAAAGAGGAAGACAGTTGCTGCCTTTCCCAGCTTGATTAGAAAGCCCTACAGTACTTTGTAATAAGAGGTTTCTAACTAGAGGGTAGTTCAGGATTAGTTTCTCCCCTCCCAATGAAAATTTCTAACAATCATCATACTGATTCTCCTAATTAGAAAGATACAGCTGATGAAAACTGAATTAAATGAAAAAAGAACAATGTAAGACTGAAAATACACCAAACACTTACATAAGAAATACTTACATCTCCAGCTGGTGAAGATGAAAAATTACTAAGCAAAAGAACTCTTCTTGGAATGAGTAAATGTAGGGGAAACTTATCACCTATAGGTTGCATGAGATGAGGTCAGTACTAGAAAATGGCCCTGAAGAGAGTGTTTGGAAAGAAAAAAAAAAAAAAGGCAGTATATGAATAAGAAGTTTCAGATCACTCGAGGACATAAAGACAGAATAACTACCCCTTCCCTGGGAAGAAAACTGTACACTTATTGAAATGTCTTGCTGAAAAATGCAGAATTAAGAGCCTGCATTCAGTTCCCCAAAGGCAGCAATTGGCTAAGATGACGCTAGCTGATTATAATGGATTCTCTATTTTATGCATAGAGGAGCTACAGGAAGAGTAGATTTGGGTATAAGACTAATGGGGCAGAACAGCTACAGCTATGAAACAACTGTAAGGCTGAATTGTCACCCCTAAGGACCAACCCATAAGGATGCAGAGTTCTGTCACACTAGAAAAAGTCTGTGTTCTGTCATATGAGTTTACCACCTCATATCTGTGCAATATAAATTGCCAGTATTTGTAGAATTAAAAACAAACAAGCTTTTTTTTTCTGTAATAGCATGTTGGGAAAATAAACCAGCATCAGCATCAGGATATATAAGAAGAAGAAATTAATGAAAACATTGACTCCATTAGGAGCCTTACTCTGTTGTTGCAAATAAGAGAATTCCACAAGAAAATCCCTCTATCCCATATGGAAAACATCAAATTAACACTACCACCACCCCAAAGAGAGCACGTAACCAATAATTTATGTCTAATTTATGTCCACAGTGACAGCTGTCATACAAATAGATTCACTGATACTCAATAACATTTTTCAAACTAGTTTCCGTAGCAACTGCCACCTCATACTCCTGTCCCTAAGGCACAAAATATCTAATAAAATAATAATAATAGCAACAACAACAATGATACTATCAATTTCCACAACATCTATCAGGAGAGTAGTTTAGATTCCTTCTGGGAAACAAGGTTGACTCTTACAGTGGGGATTCAATCTATTGTGAACGCATTATAATGTATTTTTTATTATTTATATTGTTTTGTGAGATTGGAAAACAAAAGTAACACAACCCTCGAGAAAATTAAATCAGAGTGAACTGTCCTTTCATTGAAACCTTTTGCTGTCATGGTGGTAATGAATTTCAGGAAGAAAAGCAGAGAAACAAATAAAAGAGAAAAAGGAAATACAGCAAGAACAATCAAATAAGCTATAATTTTCACTTGTTGGTGGGTTCTGCCCATTAGGAATTGATTTAGGCAGTCCTCCTGACAGTTGTTGAAAGAACTGAGAAAACCTGTTACCTTTTCAAGTAAGTGATACCCACTATCAAGATCAGTGACATCTATTCTTTCTTTGACAGCAGTGATAAAGGAGTGCAGTATTTTCTGGCTCTCAGATAATTCCAGGAGAGTTGTAAAAACAGATTTTTTTTGTTACAACTACTTCAACAGAGCACATGATTTTAACCAGGTAGTACATCTGGTATAAAGCCTAGCAGAAACACCACTGCATAATCATAGAAGTTTGGGTTGGAATAGACCTTAAAGATATCCAGTTGCAACCCCCTGCCACAAGCAGGGACAACTTCCACTAGACCAGGTTGCTCCAAGCCCCGTCCAGCCTGGCCTTGATTAGGATTATCTGGACAAAGTATAGTAGCCTATAACAAAGTAAAAGGCCAACTAATCCCTTCCTGCTTTAAACTATACAACTTATTTGAAACACCACTACAGTGTGATGCAAACCCTTAACTACTAACTTTCCATATTCTAAACAGACAGCTCACTGACACTGGCAAGGAAACTAAAACATGGCACTGTAAATTCTCTACAAGGGAAGCCTTGCTTCTTAATCGGGTGCAGAGGAGAAAACCAGAAGATCAAAGACAGCAGTGGTGAAGGGTGGCAGTGAGGGAGGTGCAATCTGAGGAAGTAATCTATTTTTCTCCTTAGTCTTTCTCCCCCAGTTACCGCATGGGAAAGAAAAAAACAAAGGACAGAGATTCCAAGAAAAATGTTGTTTAAGACTTGCATTTCTAGACTTTCTCCAGTCGCTTTGTAAAAGAGCACCAGCAGTTTCTGGATACTTCTCTGTTCTTTCTCTACCACCCATTTGTTATAAAACCTTTACATCCCGGTAAACTTCTGTTCTATCATCGCTAAAACTCAATACTAAAGCTTCTGTTAATGCTAATATTAAATGCTAATGCTAAATTCATGCTAATATCAGTGCTTATATTAAATCTAATAATAACACTTTCCTAATAAGCATTTGCAGATCTACTGTGAAGATATTTTTATTCATAATGATTAAGGCACAAAAAAACTTTGCTCTAAAATAGAGCCAGTTTGCGACAAGTGACAATATATCCCTTTTGTATCTTTCTTGTGCTTGAACAGCTTATTTCCGTAATAAGATAAACTTCCCAGTGTAGTTTTTTTATAGTTCAGATACAATAAGAGGCCAGTAAAATTCTAACAGGCAGTAGTGCCACTTCATTATGTTTGAACACTAAAGCAGTAAACGCTTCCCAGATCACTGTTGTTATTACTTCTTGAATAGATTCATTATCTCAGTTGTCCCTGTGTTCTTATGCAGTTCATGAGAGACATTGGATTTCATTTTCAAGCTACTGCAGAAGGAAATCCAAGTAAAGTGGGGAGACTGGTGGCAGTTCTGCATGTCATTGCAGCTAGAGGAGATGCACAGTTGCTATGTGCAGCTACAGACATGTACAATGAGTATTATCCTCACTGAATCAAACATCTATCCGTGCTGTGCTCCTGGTAGGAGACAAAGTGCTCTCCCTCCCTGGTTCACCATGCTGTGAGGGCACTGCTGCTGCAGAGCGAGCTAGGGGGGAGAGGAGGAGGAAGAGCAAAATTACAGCTGCACTGGCTCACATAAGAGCTCCCTGTTCAACAGCCTTGGAAACAGCCCCAGCACCAAGTTCAGAGGAAGCCTGAGCTGTGCCAAGTTGGCACCTGCTGGGAGGAAAGGAAGCTGCTGGGAGAAAAAAATCTAGAAAGAAAAAAGACTGGCGAAGAGTCACTGGAAAGAAGTTACATTTTTGGAATAAGTATGGCAAATGGACATGAAGTGCTGCTTTTGCCCTAAAGCAGTTTGGCAGGAAAATCTTGATTCAAAGAGGTACAAAAAAGCAGCCAATACTGTCTCAGGTATCGGTCTTGCTAAAGTACACGAACTGGGCAAAGAATAACTTGGTGGACCACTGTGCAAGGCAGATGGAAGGTTAAATTAAATTACAGGAAGCAATGACAAATATGAGGAACACAGTGCTCTCTACCACAGAAAAGAAAGTAATTTCACTGGAAAATTTATCTTTGGTGTAGGTATAAAACAGAATTCAATCTTTTCCTATGTATTAAAAAGTTCACAGAGTTTAAGATGCCTTCCCTAGTGCCCTAAACCCATCAAAGCACTGCAATTACAATTTGCCTACCAAAAATCCATCATAGATTAAATGGGTGTAGGCTACTTCTGCTCCTGCAGTCTCAGAGGTAGCTCATCTTATGAAAACCCTATTACAGTGGTTTTTACTCTGGTAGCCAAAAGCTTTATATTTAAAATCAAATTAAATGTGTATGAGCACTACAACCCTCACATATCTCCATATACTCACACACATTAAATACGAGGTGCTTTAGTGACTATTTTTACTAAGAATTACTCAAACTAATTAAATTCTACACAACTCCTAAATAAGGTAAACACCAAACCACAACTACCAAACTGCAGTGAACCAACTTGAGGACAGAATAGGACAGGAGAGTATACTGATGGGGTCAGGAGAAAAACCTAGTGTCAAGGTATATCTCTAAAAACTTGAGCAACCCCTAACAGAGCAAATTTAAGAACATTTGAAGCTGTATTACATGCATTTGACAATCACTATGATTTAGTCAGCATGATCATCTGGAGATTTTGCTAATCTTATCTGCAAGTTTTTTTACCACTAATCCCAATCTTGAAGCCAAAGAGAAAATTCTGATCATTGATGGGTACAGTCAAAAATACTGGTTTTAACTTGGAAATATGTCCCTTTGGTCATTTTATTCTGTCCCAAAAGACATCTTTTCAATGATTTTGGTTGAGTTTCTTAAATATTCTCTCAGCTTCAAGGCTTCTATTTGCTTGTTATCACTATGAACAAAATTGCTAATACAGATTGATGTAAACAATCAACCTCGGTAACAGAAAATTTCTCTGAGGATTTATTTAAAGATGGTATAAAATCTTCTGGTTGGATCAGAGCTCTGCATCATTAAATCAATTACAATTGGTTAAGCCTATGTTCTGCAGTCATTCCTGGGCAGTCCATGTGATAAGAAACAGCAGAAAGAATAAAGATTTAGATAAGGTTTACATTCTATAAGCTCAGACAGTATCACTAATTGTAACTTTAGAAATAGCAGAAACATTTGTATATAGGTTTTATTGGCAGAAGATGGCAATATAACCTCAGACTAATTTTTTAAACCTCAAAAGATGCATGAAAAAAGAAAAGGAACTAATATGCAGCTATGCCTGCTTTGAATATAACAGCTGTTAAGCAATTTGAAGAAATAGCATAGGAAGTTTAGAGGGAAAAGAAAGAAAAGGATAAAATTAAATATGGGAAAATAACTCAAAATCGTATAAGACAATATATTGAGTAAATACTACTGAGTAAATATTGAGTTACTTAAATTGATGTGTTAGCTTACTTTCATTATAATGTTTGTTAATTAATACTCTCGCTCTAACTTATGTGAAAACAATTTGATACAAATAAGTAACTGAAATGTGGCTTTTATTCACTCAGGCAGAAGTTCTTCCCTGTGAGGGTGCTGAGGCACTGGCACAGGTTGCCCAGAGAAGCTGTGGCTGCCCCATCCCTGGCAGCGTTCAAGGCCAGGCTGGAGGGGGCTTGGAGCAACTTGGTCTAGTGGAAGGTGTCCCTGCCAGTGGCAGGGAGTTCGAACTGGATGAGCTTTAAGGTCCCTTCCAACCCAAACCAGTCTGGGATTCTATGATCTATGATTTTTAACATCTTGTTACAAACAAGACTGTCCACACCACCCACAATACTGTCTTGTCTGAGGTTCTAGTGGTTCTGAAGTTTCTCTCTCCACAATTTTGCCCTGTAGCTGAGATCACCTAGAGGAAAATTTAATGGAAATTCATACATTTCTTTGGAAGAGTATCATTTAAAACAAACTATATTTTAAATTAAATTATATTTTAGGAAATAGATCATAATTTAATTACTTTTTAAACAGCTAAGTCCAGCTTCTTTCCCACTATTCAATCAGCTCTAGAACTATAAGAGTAAAATCACAGTATTCCTAACTGAAAATGAGTGAAATTAGGGGTATATTTAGATTTACATTTGCAAAAATGGACAAATGTATGTACATATGGTAATTTTTCAGAAAACTTTATCTAAAGTTTGTTCTAATTAATTCTGGCATAACCAGTTCTAAGATTTTAAAAATTCTTCTGTAGATGCGAGCAACTGGGACTGCTGTACCCTATACATGTGCAGCCTTTCCTATACACTGTATCCACACCAATTCCAGATGCACATTCCTATTTTCACTAATCCGCTTGGAAAGCAAATTATTTTTATTTCCCAAAAGATGTTTTATTCTAACACATTATTTCCCTGGTCTACTTCACTGTGTAACCAAAACAATGAATTGCACTTACATGAAAGGACAGTAAAGAAGAGAGAAAAATGGGGTTCAGGGACTAAGAAAGGGATCATGGAAGCAGACACTGCCATGAAGTAAGTTGAACATAACTACTGACTGCTTACATAGAACTCAATCAACTAAAGTATCAGCTACTTTGAGCATTCAACTTTGTTTTCCCGTCACTTGAGAGATAATAGATCAGTGAAACAGGGTCACCACAGAAAAATCACCTTAGGAGTCATTAGCATAATCTAGTTTAGAAAAAACTTTTGTCTAATTAAAAAAATAAACCCACATACCTTTCCATAAGAAAAGGAGGTGGATCGCAGTAGAAGATTAAGGAGTATAACTGCAGCAGTGAAAAGGCTGCTACTGAGGTGGATGAACTAGTGAGAGAGAATACAGCAGTGAAACATGGTATTGTTCTCATACCCCAAGCTAGCCTGTAATTTCATAGCAACAGTGTAAACCACTACTTTGAAATGGTGGGAGGAAAGGTCCCTTAGTTTTGGAGAAGAAACAAATGTGGGAAGGCAGAGACACTCCACTCAGGATTCCAGAATTGCTTTGTAGGAAATGGACAATTCAAATTACTTGCATTTGAAGGTCAAATTTGGTGCTATGCATAAGCAGAATGAAACTCTGGCTAATGCTTTCAACCATCAAAAAGTCAGAATTAATATATCTACTAAATTAAACCTGATGTAGTTCCAAATGGGAGCCAATCTGTTTTAAATTCTGCAATCATTCATTCCTCCTATTTTATTAAACCAAAAGACAGAGAAAGTTTAAAATGCATTAACTTAGTTAAACAGAGCCTGATTTTATGATGCAAATGTCAGTCTTCACAGTTCAGTAAGTTCTTTTAAATGTTACAGGACTTGTCTGCATTACCTCAGCTGACAGGTTTCTTATAGTTCTTTTTCAGTATATATCAGGGTCCCTGACACTACCACCCACAGCCATGTTAATCCAAAAGTTATATGAAGTTATCCACAGTGGCTTCACAAGAAGCTCCTATTCTGAAGGTTGACATACCCTAACCATTGTATTCGGAGCAGCCCATAGAAGACATCCAGCACAGTCCTCAGGAAGAACATTTTACTCCACAAACACCACATGGAGATACCTACATACATACCAGATACAACCAAGGACCTACATTTTAAAGTCATTATATGTCAACTGCTCTGTATATTTGTTTCCCATCTGGGAACTGAGGCACTATGAATTACATCATCTTCCTCCTTCTCTTCACTAACTGAGTGAAAAAAACTCATCCATAAAATAACTTCTCTAATTTTTCACTCCCCCAAAACAAGCTAATGAATTAGTCAATGTTAGGAAAAGAATTTTTTTTAAATTACTAAGAGAATATATATAAACAATGAAGAAATGAATTATTCAAAGGTAGTGAGTCATATAAAATAAATACTCTATTTCAGAGACACTGTCATAAGAACTAAGAGTCAAACAAATTCAGGCAGACATACAAACCCAGGTATTGGTAAGGGAAATTAAAACCCTACCCCATTAAAATGTTGATAACACCTATGAGAAAGTATTTAAAGCAGATCCTCATTAGAGAAAAGATGCTTCTAGTTTCAGCCACGCCAGAGCACTTTAACCCTTGCAACATATAAAGACACCTTGTTCAGAAACAGAAGAGTTCAATTATTTAATTCATTTTAATTTTGCTGAAAGACAAGCAGAGGGATTTAACTTTGCTGTATCAAGTAATAGAACAGTAGACTACACTAAATAGCTTAGCATGAAGGGGGACCCAATGCCCAGTGCAAGCAGGCAGTAGATAGATTATTTTAAATCACACCTCACAAATAAACAATGTCTTTAAGAGCCAGTGTATAAGAACTAGAAGCATCTGATGTCCATCTTGAACCTGTATAAAGAAGTATAATTATCAGTCACATATGAAGCAAAAGAAACATTGTTCATCACTTTCACCATTTGGATAGAATTCAGAGACTGTTTTGGAGATAAAACTTTCAGATTGCAGTTCTCTCCCCGTCTATTTATTCATTCTGAGTTTGCAGCTTTGGAAAATGACCCCTAACAATCACTCCCTATCAATACTCTGTGGAGTGAAGCTACCTGTCACTATATGCATTTAAAGATGGAGTACAGATGGGCAATAACTTTATTACGATGGAGAATAAATATTAAATTCTGTAACAGCCTTATTAAAAAACCTTTCAAGTGTTTTAAACCTGAGCACTGAGAGAAAATGAAACTTGTCTGCCAAGAAAGCACAAACTCCATTGCTTTTCCCATTTGAATGGCCTTTTCTTGTATGCAGGGAGCTCAGTTTTGTTAAAACTTTTTTCATGAGACAATTCATCACAAACCATGGATAACCAGGATGGTTCTTACAGTAGGGACAGGTGGATCTATTTCCACCAAAGCTTTTATGCCTTCAACTCTTGCTATCTTTTATTTCCCTGTGTGGATAAGACAGACATTAGCACCAAGCAGGGCCCTGCAGCAATCCCAGAGACGTCTACTGCATCTGTGGATCCCCACCAGCAAAACTGCATTACAGCTGCCACTGTCAATTACATCCATAATTATATTTCCATAAGGCTGCAGCCTCTAACATGTTAACAAATTACTACTCCTGGGTGAAATTAATCCTGGTTTTACATTGCAAACACGTGGTGTGGCCACATTTCCACACCTAAACAATCACTCCAAATGCATTCATATGCCGGGCTACATCAAAAGGAGTGTGGCCAGCACATCAAAGGAGGGGATTCTGCCCCTCTACTGCGCTCTGGGGAGACAACCCCTGCAGTCCTATGTCCAGCTCTCGGGCAACAGCACAAGAGGGATGTGGAGCTGTTGGAGCAAGTCCAGAGGAGGCCACGGACATGCTTCAAGGGCTGGAGCAGCTCTGCTCTGGAGACAGGCTAAGAGAACTGGGCTTACTCAGCCTGGCGAAGAAAAGGCTCTGGGGAGACCTTAGAGCAGCTGCCAGTGCCTAAAGGGGTCACGGGTTGGAACTAGATGAGCATTAAGGTCCCTTCTAACCCAAATCAATCTGGATTCTATGACAACTAAGAACACCAGAAATGCCAGGACAAGGATATTTGGATCAAAATGAAGAGTTTACCATTCTCAAGCAACACCACCTGTGTAAGCTTGATACTGGACTATACGGAGTTTCCTTGAGTTTAATGACCCAGGACTTACTCTCCTTTGCTAGCTATCCTGCCTTCGTGCTGTTTCTCCTATAACATGACAAAGTGGTTCATTCAAAGGTTAAACTGGTATATCTGGTTCTCAATGTAGACAGGTCAGAGAGTCTAGTCCATACATGTGTTTCTTTAAAGCATCATAGCAGATTACAGGTAACAGATCAGTAAACTGACCCAGCTGATTAAATTCAATTAAATTTCAATGTTATGATCCAGGCCTATGGCACCCATAGTTGCTTTCACTTTTACTCAGTGGTAAAGGAGGAGGAAAGGAAGTTTACTGCATTATATCTAACATATATGGAAACAAAACATACCAAATCTTACATTAAAGCTCTCAGACAAAAAAAGCTGATAAATAATTCAACATCTTTATTCAATAATTTAACTTTTTCTTTCAATGCAACAGGAATCCTATGCAGCGTCTGATACACGGGTGTGCTGAGATCAAAGCTGGGTCCTTTCTGAAATATGTATATTAGTCAAAATATGTGTGATTGGGCTAGGAGGCAAGAGAGTAAACTGAGTAACATGCAAACATTCCAATTAGGTGAAGCGCTGCCTCAGTTTTTGGGCATCCTAATTTTATTTGCTCCTGGAAAATACATTTCTAAAGCAGGTCTTTTATCTAATGCATACAACTGAATATTTATTTGGAAGTAGATCAGTGGAGAGTAGCTCAAATTGAATACCTCAGTAGTGTCATTGGAAAGCATCCCTATCTTGCACAAGGAAAAATTGATTAATGATATTTAAATGCCAAGCAATTATCTCTAGTGGTGTTGTCAATCTTGAAATTCTAAAGCCATGGGGTTTAGCTTTTTCAAATCACTCTAAGCACATAAAAGAGCCTAAAAGTCATTTTTACCATGAAAGCAATAGATCAAACAGTACGTGCAGAACTTTATTCTAACAGCTATCTAACAGCTAAAAATCTCATCAAAGTGCAGAAAGTTACCTTAGTGACAACCTACTAGAAAAACATTAGGCTGGATAATACAATAAATGTTGGAATGAAGCAAAAAGCACAGACTTTAGTGCTAACTCTACTACTAAGCCTATAATGAACTGCATTTCTTTGCAACAGTAGTAATTCATTTCAACACGGAGTTCTATAAAATAAGCACAGTAGTAAGAGAAATGTCAAGTTTATCAGGGTAGTTTTTTTCCAACACTTGCCATGTCTCCCTGCAAAGATTTTGCTCTAGGTATTGATCACCAAGACCTAACAGAGACTGCAAAGAAATTTTGGACAACATGCACAGAAAAAACACATTGTGATTCTGCAGAACTTCCAACACTCCCTCTGGGATGTTCCCACCATGTGCACGCCATCACCAGTTTTCTGCTCTGGCTGCTTTTGATCCAATTATCTGAACATACAGGACTAATTT
Source organism: Nestor notabilis (assembly GCF_000696875.1). Classification (NCBI taxonomy): domain Eukaryota; kingdom Metazoa; phylum Chordata; class Aves; order Psittaciformes; family Psittacidae; genus Nestor; species Nestor notabilis. The sequence continues at coordinate 14,385 of NW_009916290.1, read as the reverse complement.
TTAGGGGCCCTTTTTAAACTGTTTGTGAATGATATGTAGTGGCTTATCAGAGCACAGAAAGTGGGAGGCACCAAGGTCAGCCAGTTCTTGTTATGCCACTGCCTAATGTGTACTGTACAGAGTTTGGCTGGAACAGAAAATTCCTAATCACTACAACTGAGCTTGTAAACATATTCATTACAGACACAATCTAAGCTCTTGTGAGCCCATTTGCTGTATATTCTCAGCTCCTCCTGATATACCGCTTCTTTCCTTCACTGGCATCTTTCATGAACCAAGTGCTATATTCATACAGATGACAGAGACCTAGAGGTCAACTGAAACATAGTTCCTGCATCAATATCTGAAGTATAGGCTCAAGAACAGTACATTGCAATGTTTCACTGCATTATCTCATAGCAAACATAAAAGGGACAAGAGAGATTTTTCGTAAAGAACATTTTATCTCCCAAGAAAGCTCATGCCCAACCAGTGAAAATGGAGTGTTGGAAGAATGCAATCTGACAGCTGCTGACTCTGCATAACAAATATGCCAGTGCACTTGAGACACTACTGTGAAAATCTTTATGACATTTATAAGGAAGGTTTTTAAATGCACACCAAAAACCACCTAGCTGTTGTTTATCTGCAAAATCATTAGATATGCCCATTAGTAGCAAGCTATATAATTTAAAACATTCAAAATAGCTCACTTACTCCCACAATCCTCTAAATATTCAGTATTACATTACACTATCCTAATCAACCACAAACCATCCCTATGACCGAATAGGTATTTTATAACATTATAGATAAAATATTCTGCAAAAGGATGCTTTGTTGTTGATAAAGACTACTATAAGAGTTACTTGACCTAAAGATTACAGCCAAATATGCCTTGGGCATAAATCTGAGTTGAACTTCTTTAGGCAGGTGATAATGGGAAGCAGAGAGGAAGTTTAATATCAGTTTACAAAGATTTGAATGGGAGTTAGTACTGATGTCAGAAATGCTTCTTTCCATACCACATGATGCTTTAACCTGACAGAGGGGAGATTTAGATTAGACATTAGGAAGAAGTTCTTCCCTGTGAGGGTAGTGAGGCCCTGGCAGAGGGAAGCTGTGGCTACCTCATCCCTGACAGAGATCAAGGCCAGGTTGGACAGGGCTTTGAGAAAATAATACAGTAAATAATACAGCTTATATATATGGGCAATGGTATTAAGATATAAATATGTAATTATAAAGACATTATTTCCAGATGTTGGTACAGTATACAAGTCACTTGATATGACAAAGCATAGAAGCATTTAGGGTAGATCTGTTTGATATATACTTGCTGTTTTCAACAAAATTCATTTAAATTTATAAATTGAGTGCTCTTGAACTAGTCTCCATTTTTACTACTTGATTTACTGATACCAGAGAGAAAAATTAGTTTAAAAACAGCAAAACCCTTCCTTGATTTTCTGCTTCACGACATACATGAAACTAAGTTAACTCTCCCATCCCATTTTCATAAATATAACTTTTTCTCCTGACACCAAGATGTGAGTCTAAAGCACAACTTGCAACGAACACCTAAAGTACAAACTGAAAGCAAGCTATGGAGTATGACGACAAATATGCTCCTGCTCATCAATACAGAAATGAAGGGGAGAACATTACACTGAAAATGTTCTAATTTTAATGGACATCATGAATTATTTGTTGTTATAAGAATGACCTAACATCAGTATTGACCTAAGACAGCTGATTTCATTGGGTTCAATGACCCATTACACACAGTTAATAGCCCAGAGCTTTGCTCTAAGCAATCAGATCTAATAGACAGAAGCATTCTACCTGCCGTGTAGTGTTCAGAACTTAGACCACTAAGACTAAATAACTTATTTTGCAGAAATGCTTCTTAACAGCTCAAAGAGACAAGATTTACGTTAGCAACCGTGATGAAATATACGAAAAATAATTGAAAATTAGTGCCTTTTGTTATCAGTGACTAGCTGAAGTCAAATTAATCCCTAGATACAGTTTTCAGAAGAAATAAAAACAGCTTTAAAGACTATAACTTTAAATACTGTAAATTACATCAATGAAACCCTCATTTTATTGTGCAGGTGGTGAGGTTTACTGTGAGGGTGGTGAGGCACTGGAATAGGCTGCCCGAAGAGGTTTTGAACGCTCCATCCCTGGCAGTGTTCAAGGCCAGACTGGATGGAGTCTTGAGTGACATGGTTTAGTGTGTGGTGTCCCTGCCCATAGCAGGTGGATTGGAACTAGATGATCTTAAGGTCCTTCCCAACCCTAACTATTCTATGATTCTCTGATTTTAGTCCTTTGCAATTTACAAGTGATGTTTTTGATACTATAAACACATCTGATCTTGATGAAGTATCTCTTGAATTACTTTATTCAAACTGTTTATCCTTTGTTAAGTCATTCAATTTTTAACTGTTTTTTTCATAATGATGTTCACATTTTACTAATGGCTTCTAACCACCAAAGTATGCGTTTGTAGCGCCGCCTAGGAATCCCAAAGCTGTTTTAGTGTAGTTAGTACAGTGACAAAGTACTATTTGATACAGGGATCCTTATCAGCATGAAGATTTAATAGTAAAAACATCAACATAAACAGCTAAGAATATATAGAGATATATAGAAGATTGGCCTGTTTCAAGGAAAAATACATCCTTAGTTCCTCACATCACTGAGGACTGTTGGCCAGCAGAGCCTTACCAGTTTTCCAATCAGGATCAATAAATCTAATAATTCTACCTATTTATTGTTCACATTAGCCAATACAAATTTGCTTACATTTATATATCTTGCCCTTTTCTTGGTGGCAAAATGTATCTGAAAAAGACTGATATGAACAGGAAGGAGGTTACAAGGTTACAAAACATTTTAAAGGCCACATGGATGTGCTCATATGAGCTGCTGCCACTGGTTGCCCTCCAGAGGACACCCATAAATACCATCCTTAGTGCAAAATAGCCTAACAAAAATTTTCTATTAGGCATCCAAATAAAAGACTGTAGTGAGAAAATATGAAAAACAAATATTATAGTAGGAAAACCATTTAAACTCTTCAACAGCTAAATGCTGAAGTCCTCGAGTTTAAAGCATGACATTTCTCATCATGCATTTTCTCATTTAAAGGGTGATTAACAAGATCTGAGCATTTGATCTCTGGAAGACAGCTGTCATTTCTTCACTCAGCATTCGTGTAATGAATAAAGGCAATGATACCCAGCGCATTTACACAAAATCAAAAAGCTATCATGAGTGGAGTGAAATTCAAATATGATTCAGGCATAAAAGCAAGTAATGTCTTAGAATGAGTAGCTTTATACTTGGAATCATTAGTACCTAATTCCAGGTATACCTATTAACTCACATTTCACACCGCAGTATTTGGAAGCATTCAGTTCAAAGGGAAAAGAAAAAGGCTATGGGGAAGGAGTCTGGAGTTTAGCTTGAATGCTTCCAGGTCTCTGCACATTTGCAGGCAGCAGCAAAGAAAAACTTTCAGAAGGGTTTCAGGTCTAGAAGCTTAAACCTTATCACAAGCAAACTGCCTCACAGGTCACATCTTCCCAATCTCTTGGATCTAAGCCATTTGGAAAAAAGTCATCAGATCAGAGACAATTATGTTTTAATTATTTGTCCCAGAAAATGGTAAAACTCTCCTTTCTGTACTCTTTTCATCTGTTCTTACTTACATGCCCATTCAAAGGTATTCCACCCCAGTCTGTAATGCTGATTGCTAGTAACTATCATTACCTTTTAATCAAGACTGCATATACTATACACGTTTAGTGTTCTTGAAAACTCCCGAACAGGCAGAGTTCAGGCATATTCCTCATGAGTTGAACTGCGTTACAGAAAGAAAAGAACTGTAATCACTGTAATCTGTTCATACAATGACATCCAGCCATTTCCTTGGTAGTCATATTTACCTCTAGCACTTCAATAGCTCTTTCATATAATAAAAATGCATTACTACAGACTCTCTAATTCACAGTTCTAAGAATAATTTAGGAATATCGATTAGTCTTGAAAACATGAATAAAAGGAAATTGTTCCAAGCCATTGCTCCATTCCACAGGTCTTGATGGAACAAATATGGATCTATCAGAAGTAACAAAGCACTTTAAAAGCACATGACAAAGTCAACATTCACTGAGTGCTTTTGGTTTTATGAGAACATGCTGAGAGCAGTTAAGTATAATTCTTTAAATTCATACAGTAAGACAGTAGAGCTGCTGCTTCTCAGCTGCAATAATCATAGAAAACTTCTTTTTGTAACATTTTCAAAATAAAAAACTTTCTTTGTATTCCGCTTGCTTAATTTAATGCCAGTGTTCTCGATATACAGATGCTAATTTTGCCTTCAATTTCACTCAGCAAAAGTACGCCTTAGACAGGAGGGAAAAAAGTAAAAAGTGTCTTGCTACTGGTAACGAAATAGTTTTGCATGTAAGCTGTCTTGGTTATATCATAGACTGGTTTGGGTTGGAAAGGGCCATAAAGCTCATCCAGTTCCAACCCCCTACCACAAGCAGGGACACCTTCCACTAGACCACGTTGCCACGAGCCCTGTCCAACCTGGCCTTCAACACTACCAGGGATGGGGCAGCCACAGCTTCTCTGGGCAACCTGTGCCAGTGCGTCAGCACCCTCACAGGGAACAACTGCCTAAGAGCTCATCTCCATGTCCCCTCTGTCAGGTTAAAGCCATTCCCCCCTTGTCCTGTCCCTACAGGCCCTTGTCAAAAGCCCCTCTCCAGGTTTCTTGTAGCCCCTTTGGTCACTGGAAGCTGCTCTAAGGTCTCCTCGGAGCCTTCTCTTCTCCAGGCTGGACAAGCCCAGCTCTCTCAGCCTGCCTCCATAAGAGCAGTGCTTTCCTCATGTCTAGATTGATACGCTCAGCACATACAATTCTTCCTTTCAAAATTACCTATATATTACAAAATGTTATATTAAGATAAAAGGTGTTTGCATTTATGTCCAATTACCAACATTAACGCATGAAATTAGAATCTATCTTTAAAATTCAACAATAACATTAAGAACATATTTAATGGCTAAAGGTGGAAACATACACATGAAGTACAAAAAAGCTGATAGCTGGTACAGCAGGAGTATAAAAATGGGTCTATCAAATTATGAAAAGTTCTATCTATCTACGAAAACAGGGATATTTTCCTTTCTTATTGAAATTGAGAATTTACACATGGTTGACATCATGTAATGTTTTCTTCCTTCAGGCATAAGCAATACATTGACTAAGAAGAAATCTCATAGTCCAATCATTCAAACCAGCCACTTTTGTCAGTAAATAGCAGTGATATGTGCTCAATTACCTGGCAGATAGAGCAAAGTATCAGCATTGAACATTAATCTGACAATAGCAATTTGAAAGGATAAATAAGCGTTTATTTCTGTGAAATGGAAGACAGAAAACAGTCATTTCTGTATGATTGCAGGACCAGGGTGGGAGACGACACCAACTGTTGCATTCAAACTCCATAAATCAAAACAGCAAGAGGGCTGATGTCTCATCCCATTCACACAGCCCTGTATCTGATTCCACTTCCCCTCATCAAGAATGATCTTGACCCACACCTACGGGCCAACATCCCAGCCTGACCTTGGCCTGTCCCATGGAAGTGCCTGATGCCCCAGGGCTGGCATTACCCCCAGCTTGCTTCCCAGTATCTGATAAAACATTTTCCCATAAGGAATTTCCATATAAGATCAACTCAGATGATCTGACTGATATTCAGATACACTAGAAATCTCACAGCTAATTCTTGTATTAAGGGTATTAAACAAGGTTCTTCAAGCTTCAATGTAAAAATAGGCTTTTTGGAGGTTTCCTCTAGCAGAGAAGGGTCTTTGATTAAGATTTGTCTCAGCTTATTCTACACCAAGCAATCTCAAAACATTAGGAGCATTCATCACCCATCAGTCTACTGAAACCAAAATAAATAGAAAAAAATAGCAGCCCATTAGCTTTAAGTAGCTTCTGAAGAGGTTTGTGTTTCACATGGATAAATTTAATTAGTGCTGTGGGTGGCAGAGCTCCATTACTCTCCACCTTCACCCTTGGTAAAAATTACCCAACTGCAATATGAACCATATCCTTCAAACAGCTCCATGTTTCTATGCAGTAAACACAGACATATGGTCCAAGGTGTTCACTCTAAATAAATGGGTAAAACAATCAAGACTAGAAGTAAAGCCAAGCTATGGAACTGTAACCTACACAGAGTCTGGAGCCAACTACAGTACCCATCAGATACCTTGGGAATGTTATGCTGCTTGTTACTGCTTTAAGTTTAAAAGAGTTGCTGAAAGCTGAAAGCTGAGAAATAAAAATGGCCTTTTATAGTGCAATGCTTTGCATTTTACATCACCATGAACCACAGGATCATTAGGGTTGGAAGGCACCTCTGGAGATTATCCAGTCCAACCCCCAGCCAAGATGAGGCCACCCAGAGCAGGTTACACAGGAACACATCCTAGTGGAGTTTGAATGTCTGCAGAAAGGGAGACTCCACAACTTCCTTGGTGTTTGCTATTTGCTTTTCTCTAAGCAGCTGAGTTCACTGCATCAGGATATTCTATCCACAAGGCAAAGAATAATACCTGTCTACAGCAGGTACTGCTTACACTTGTATCGACACTGCGTATCACCTTTTATTCCTCTCATGAAAGGAATTTCATACAGAACCTCCCTATCTGCTTTATACTGTTAGTGATTCTACTTATAGATACAAAACTTAGTGCTCTATCACAGGACACAAGGAAAAAGGGCTCTGTTTCCCTGAAATTCCAGTCAAAGCAAGTCTGGTGTTTTTTAACCAGCTGTGACATGAATCTAAACTCAGCGCTCAAAAGCCACTGTGTGTGCCTTGTGCTGGCTTATACATAAAAGCCAACCTAGAGGTATATTCACACTCCTCTCAGATTGTGCCATTTGAATGTGCAATTCAAACATGCTCAGAAAAGTTGCATTGTCTTTTAAGGGAAAAAATGGTTCTCTAAAGCCCGAGCAATTCAAGTGCATCTAAAAAAGGTAGAAAGTAGGTATCCTGCCCCAATCCTACGAGGAATCCTTAGCCAGTGAAGGAATGGAAACTCTTTGATGGTGAAAAGCTCCACAAGACTTCATCCAGAAAAGGTTTTAATAGGAGTGATTGATTGGCTATTGCAAGGAACACATAGGAGCATGTCATCATAAGACATCCCTCTAGTGATCTTGATCCATCTTGATTTATATTGTAGCATCTCTTGAATAAACAGTAGGGTCACTTGGGTTTTTCTTTGTTTTACATATATGCATACACACACATATATATACATATATGTATTTATAAAGTAAGTGTAACAAATTGGGCTGAAGACCAAAGCCCATGGAAGAAACCCCCGAAAGCATATATATTCAGTTCTTGACTATTGCATGAAACCCAAGTTTGGTCTTCCTGAATTCACAATGCTATGATTGCCTACCTTTGCTTAATCAGAATTAAATTTGCCATTTAGTCTTTTTTTCTCCTTTCACTACTGGCATATAAATAAGAACATAAAAATAAATTACAGTCTTAAGCAAGGCAAAAGGCCCTGCGATGTCAGTCATTCCTCTAGTTACATTTTCTAACATTTGATGTTTCAGGGATTTCCAATAGTGTCCCACTCTCTGAGCAGTGCTGAAACTACCTCCACAGAATGTGCCATTCTTAAACAACTCCTGCCAGCCCAGGATTTTAAAATTTCAGGACACTCAAAAATGTCAGCTCTGAATGCTCTTAGTTTGTATGAGCTTAGAGGAAGCTCTTCCCTGTCAGGGTGGTGAGGCCCTGGCACAGGTTGCCCAGAGAAGTTGTGGCTGCCCCATCCCTGGAAGTGTTCAAGGCCAGGTTGGACAGGGCTTGGAGCAACCTGCTCTAGTGGAAGGTGACCCTGCCCGTGGCAGGGGGTTGGAACTTGAGGAGCTTTATAGTCCCTTCCAACCCAAAACAGTCTGTGGTTCTATGATCTCAAGTGTAACATGGATATTCCAGTTAATGAATTCAGACAGTGAAAAGTATCGAGACATTTACAAATATAAGATCTCATTAAATTTATTCACTCAGTCTTAACAGTCAGAATCTCACAGATTTTGTCATTTCAGAGATTTTTGTTAACTTGACTATCTTGAGCAACTACTCTTTCTCATTCCAGAGAACTGACTATGGCTGTAGCATCTCAAGTCAACAGGCCTTTGCTCTACTGAAAGCAGCAATCTCCAGCAGTGGTTTCACACTTGCCCAGGGAAAAAAAAGCCAGAACAAGTTCAATCAATGCATAGATCATATTCCCAGACAATACTCTCCCTACTTCCAACTATTTTCACCTGAGACAGTTCCTGAAATGAATGTGATAACAATATATTGAGTAGCCTTCTTTTAACTATCATCCATGAAATTATCCAATCTGCCACTGAATTTTATTATATTATTATAAGCTCATAAAGCAGATAGAATGATAGAATAGAATCATAGAAAGCAGACAGAATGATAAAATAGAATCATAGAATAGTTTGGGTTGGAAGGGATCTTCAAAGGCCATCTAGATGAGACTGACTAGAGAAAAAGGAGACCAATGAGCTAATCTTACAGCAATTACACAGAATGTTTACCTTGGAACAGAAATGTATATGTTAGAAACTCATCTAATTCTGGTAATTTTTCAGATTTTAAGAGATGTCTCTTTTCATGAATGTTAGGAGACTTTTTTTGAACTCTCCTTGGGCTTAAATTAGCAACAGTATATTTTTCCTCGTTACCGATCATTAGTTATCAGATGTGATAGCAGAAAACAAATAAGAAACACCCACAGCTAAACAAAACCTGACTCAACTCTCTGCAGATCTGGGTAGTAAGAGTCAGCATAGCTTATTTGCCAGAGGAGCTATTTGAGTGCATACTAATAAACACCCCCTGATAAATCCAGCTACAAATGGGCACAGTAAAAAAAAAAAAACCCAAAACCAATAAAAACCCAAAAAAAACCCCAAGGAGAAAACTTACACCTTTCCACTTTTCAATAACATTTGAACATAGTCTGGGAGAAAAAAGAAAAAAAAAAAAAAAGACAGCAGATCTTTTTAAAAAATTACGTCCTTCTTATAAAAATAAGGACTCCTCAGGGAACAGCACACAAGCCTTCTCTTTCACATGGAGTAAAGAATGTATTGTGTAACTGTACACTATATTCCTGGTCTACTTGGACTCTGCAGTCCTTCCCTCTGCTTTCTGCTCCCTCTCTGTAAAGTAGAGGGGCAAATTCATTACATAGACTTCAGATAATTTATTCAGCCTCAAAAAGGGGAATCCAGAGTGAAAGGAAGCACAATTGAACAACTGCAGAAACCACTGGCACTAAGTGACTACTGGCAATAACATATAGGAGTCCCAGTCCAACTGCTGAAGACTTGCACCTTCTCACCATAAAACAGTTTGTCTGTCTTCAGGAGAAATCAGAGAAAGTACAAGAAATTTGTGAAAAGGTTTTCTAAAATCTTCAATGTGATACAGTAATTTGAAAACATCAAAGATGTTTTTCAATCTGTGCAAACAACGAAGGGCAACATTAAGACCAAAGATACATAAAAACACTGTTCTTGAATATACTAGCTGGACATAACAATAAAGTAATATCCGATAAAGTAATATCCAACGTAAATGGTAATGTTCTACTTTAGTGAATTAAACAGTCAAATTCAATCACAGGGATGGAGAGGAAGAAATCTATTCAATACCCTTGTTTCTGATTGATTAATGGTTAAGGTCATGGTTGACTTTACTTCTAAGGTTCAGTGTTTTTCATTCACAAGATCAACATAAAAGACACAATCTGACCTAAATCAAGGGTTTTCTCATGCAGTACTTTAGCTGTGTACCTTTACATTGTCATTTCACAGCATGGGGAAATGCTGAATGCTGACCCTGTCTTCAAAATGTTTTCTTTATTATATTTTAATTTCAGTACCAATATTATCAGAGTAACTTTCCAACAGCTATGGGACCTCCCTACATTTTAATGTAAGCTATTCATCAGCACTTTTATAATTAGCCAAAATGTTCCAAGAAGCTAATAAGAGCAAAGATACATTATCACATATCTTGATTTGACATTACACAACAGAGCATCATTAAGAAAAGAGAATAAGACAGGAGCAGAAAGATCAAAGAGACAATAGCAAGATGATTCTCAAAGACAGTAATGCTCATGCAAAACTGTTCTCAATTGTTAACTGTTTTCTTTAGCCTTCCTTCTATTGACTAACCAGCAGCACTAAATTTTTAGAAATGCAGGATTATGATAAATCAATTTGTCATCAACTTTTAACAGTCAGAGTGCACTAGGCAAGACACAATGAGTCACTGCAGTAGAGCAAAAGTGGAGAAAAAAGAATGGAATCAGAGCTAGACTAATATGGGGAAGGGAGAATGAGGATAAGAGCTTGAATTCATAGAATTTGAGAATGGTTTGTGTTGGAAGGCACCTTAAATTTCATTCAGTTCCAACACCCTGCCATGGGCAAGGACACCTTCCACTAAAGCAGGTTGCTCCAAGCCTCGTCCAACCTGCCCTTGAACACTGCCAGGGATAGGGTATTCACGTTTATTCTAATGATATAATTACCGAACTAGACACATAGTTTGGTCTTTATCGGACTACAGTCTAGAAAGTTCTACATGAAGCTGAACTGTACCAGACAGATCCAAAAGAAAAATACTTCTGGAAATACTGCTATTTACAGTCTGAGGGGCAGTATTCTAATGGTTTCAATACACTGGCCTGGGAATAAACCAAGAGGACTCCACAAACTGATAAAACTTAAAAATCCAACGTTGCAGAGCATTAAAGAACTGACTGAAGTGGATATAGGCTACCTTCTCCTTTAAGTCATCAGTCCTTAAGTAGAAATAGGGTAATAAATTTCTGTTATCACTGCACAATGTCCTCTCTGATTCACTGGTTTCATTTGTCTCACCCCTCTCCATAAAGATGCAGACAAAGTATAAACACGTCAGATCCGAAAACAGATCACACAGCTTTCTAGTGAGGAAAGGATCAAACGTGAAATGGTACTACAGACAAGTTCTGAAAATTATACACTTCATGTGTCAGTGAAGACTAAAATAAAGAATGTTTCATTTAAATCCTGGAAATGAACTACATGGCTTGTCCAGAAATATGAAAGGAGAAAACCACTTCAATATATATCCCAAAATACCTTACATTTAGTGATCTCTTTTCCCACAGGAAATGTAACTACCATTACTAATCTCAACAGCTGCTTCACGCTTCACAGGATCAGACCCTAGGAAGTTACAAATTCATATGTGGTAAGACAGATATATGTATAATCCTCTGTAGAATAATGAACAATGTGAAGAAGTCTGGTTATGTATCTTAACAACTCCCATGTGATAAACAGGATAGCTAATAAAGATCTGACTTCAGAAAATACTGTTAAAAGGCATTTAATGTTGGAGAGGGAGAAGTCATCATAAAAATCTTACAGATGCATCTTGAGCTTTTCAATGAAGGTCTAATCGAAGGTGACCCTGCCTGTGGCAGGGGGTTGGAACTGGATGAGCTTTAAGGTCCCTTCCAACCCAAACTATTCTATGATTCTATGATTTCAGTGGTTTCATGCTAATCTGGAATTCATAGCATTAAACAGAAATCACATTGAGTCATCTAAACGTAACTTTTCCTGAAAATTTTCATTTGTCTGAGCTCCAAATTTTCAAGATCCAATTTGGTTCTTTCTACCTCTCACTAAGGACTGGCATTCATACTCAGTACTCGAATTCATGACTGGTGCAGTCAGTTTCACTAAGTTTAAAGTATTGCAAGAAACAATTCTAAAACATGGCATCAAAAAACATTCCAGACATTTTCCATGAAGTTATTATGTAGCTTTGATGAATTTGCCATCAACCCTTTTGGAGCAGGAATCAAACCCAAGATTGACCCAAGAACATTGAATCACCTACCCCAAAACAAAGAATCAGTTCTGGGTAGGTAGACTTGATTAAATACACTCAGACTCAATGTATGGCTCAAAAGTCAGCCACGCTAACATCTGGAAACTAAACCATGTAAGAAGCAGCCTTGTGGCTGGCTTATCCAAACACCCTAAATAATTTTTGTCACCTTATCAAACATAATCACTTTCATTGGAAAACATATATAAAAGCTCAAATCTCTCTATTGTAGGGCAAATGATTTCTTAAAGCCTTATGCAGTAAGATGTATTGTGTGTAATGAGGTATTAAACATTAGACTACCTCCCTGTAAAGAAGTTTTTGGCAGAAATCAAGATTTGGGAAAGGAAAACTCAGAAGCAAATTTCTGACTTCCATATGATACCTTCCATCATTAAGACAGCAGGTAATGGCCACTCAGACATCTTTCAGAAATGAAGTTACTCTCCAATATTAATTTTCATTCTGTGGTTCGAGATATTGCTAAAATAACTGCATACAGAAAATGGCAGGATTATGTTTTTATTGATGATTTGCTTTTGTTTCTTCATTAGGTAACAAAATTTCCTCTTTTCCCTTTCTGATCTATTGAGATATCTAACATGCATGTTCCCCTCCACTCATTTTCATCACTCAACAGACTGTTCTTCATTCTGTTTCATTCATTTTACATGATTTTCAGACTGCTTCCTTCTTGAAATTACTGTTCCAAGCGTTTTGCTGGTGGCTTACAAGATCAACGTATCTTATAATTGAAATAACTCTGTAGCAAGGAAGCTTTTTAGAATTAAAGCCGAAAGTGCAATGGGTTATAAATTTATTAAAGGCAGGGTCTCTTATACTACCACATTTTAGTCTGCATTACAAAACCAAGTTTGAGATCTGAAGGGGGCTTTTCCATTAGGCTTTTCAGAGCTAAGTACACACAAGAGGGGAGATTTAGAAAAAAATATAGTGAATCTTTTAGCTTTGCCATTATCTCATTTTGACTAATATTCAAGTTTGTTCTGTTCTTAGAAGCAGATGTTATGTTGAGGACAAAAAAAAAAAATCGAGGACAGGGATGCCTACCCCAGGCATTTCTCATTTGTGCCAACCAAGGAAAAAGCCACAGTCTTCCTGTTCAGCTTTCATTTTAACATAAACTTCCCTCTCAAAAATGCAATGATACCTACAGCCACATAGTCCTGGATAAACCACCAGCTATCCAACTAAAATCTGCCTTGCCTTAGAGTCAGCAAAGAGGAAGCAGCAAAATGACAAAATTATACTTGCCCTAGTAGCAGCCTGCTGCCTATCCCAATCACATGAGATGTGCTTTAGGTCAGACTGACTTCAGGTGTGCACACCTATTACATTTCACATCAGCAATAGCTCAGTCGTGGGAGTCATCCATTTTCACTAGAGCAATCTCTGTGGTCTGCACAGAGTAAGAGATTGAATTCCAACACCAAGTTAAAGCTGTAAGCCTAAGAGTCAGTATTTATGGCCCTATCACTGTAGCCTGCTTTCCCACTTTGGACAAGTCAGTACAAATTGATCTGTTCAGTCAATGGGATATTTGAGGCAGCTATTTCTCCTCCCACACATAGCAGTACACTTCCTGTTGTAAAAAGCCCCTGACTTTTGTATATTACTCAAGGTAGTTCAATAGCACAAATCAAACTAGACAAAAGCCCCATTAAATAACCAGATCACTTGTTAATAAAAGTCTCATGAGGCCTCCTTTGGTCCAGTGGAAAACCAATGAAACACTGTGCGTGATTTAAAAAGATAACAAACTCCTGTACACACAACACGAAAAAAACCCAACAAAACTACCCACAAACAGAAGATACGTACACACTGGAATGATTAAGTTTAGACTCAAAGAACAATTAACATACTCTGTCACTTCTGATATTTGTATTTTTTCTGTTATAAGTACTATATTTTGCAAAATGCTTCTACTATTAATCATAGGGATGTTATCACCTAACATACCTCTCCTCCAACTTTTCTTATAGCAGAGCCTATATACTGTTTCATTTTTCATTTGCTTATGTGTGTCAAGGGCAACCAAATACAACACACAAAAGCACAACATGATTCATGAGTGTTTATGGTGGTACATGCTCTGCAATTTATCCTAATAAAATTACTACAGCACAGAAAAGAATTAACAAGGTTGGGGTAACTGAGGTGAGATGTCATTGTATACTCATTTTAAAAGGGTTTTATGAACAGTGAATAGCTCATTCAAGGGGTTCATATTTAAATCTTCTACAAGACAGACATAATTGAACATCTTCAAGGGGTTTGTTCCGAAGTTGTTGCGCTTGGGAGAGATGGAAAGGGTTCCCCTTCCCCCCTGCCC
>NW_009916289.1:0-1708 GCF_000696875.1 Nestor notabilis | reverse complement strand
GAGAGGACGGAGAGTCTGGTCCATGGTCCCATAGACCCTCCCAGCCCAGCACCCCACTGCTCAGGACCCCACACTGCAGCGAGGGTGCCCCCTCAGCGCTGGAGCCCCCAGGAGCACGCAGAGCAGCGGGAATCCAGCAGCACAGACCCTTTCTGCCCGGGCGCTCTGGCTGCCAGCTCTGGGTTTGTCTTTAGGCAGCTGATCCAGAGCCAAACCCCATCTGTGGGACACGTTAGCGCCCGAGCCGGAGATGTGCGCTGTGGCAAGACCCTCCCCTTCCCTGGCCGGGAGGGAACAGCCCCACACAGAACCAAGCCAGCCCCAGTCTGGGAAGCATGCCGAGCCCGGCTGGTTGCAGTTAGGATAATGGGAAACATCTGGAGCCTGTGGTGGGAACAGCTGGGAGCGGGGTGCCAGGGCGGCTGCCGCACACTTGGCAGCGGGACAGCAGGGATGGATCCCAGCCTGCCCTGAGCTATGGGGCCACCAGCACCCACAGGGACCCTGTGAGCCAGAGAGGCACCATCCCCTGATCCCACAGACCCCTTGCACCCTGGCAGGAGGACAAGGGGGACTCTGCTGTCCCCACAGCCACATTTTGGCTCTGCCTTCCCCTGCCAGGAGCAAGTGGCTCCAGCAGCACTGCAGGCAGATTCCTGTGGTGAGCACAGACCTCTGCTACAGGGGGCTGGGGATGCAGAGGTGGAAAAGGGGCTTTTGTTTGCACTTTTTCATTATAATGAGGGACAGGGTTGAACGTCTACCAGCAGTGCCGGTGCTGCCAGGCAGCAGGAGCAGGGTGACAGTGCAGAGTCAGCGTGGAATTAAAAGGCAAATACAAAAAAAGGGGTATTTTTAATGAATTGCAAATGGTTACCAGCTGAGCTGAACCCCTCGCTTTATTGCGAACAGCCCCGACCTCGTGTGACTCCACACGTGCAAAGAGCTGGGTGTACAGGGGACACACACGTGTGCCCAAGAGGACATGGGCAGCCCCACAGGGCCAGCCCTGACCTCAAAGCCGCCCCCCGAGTCCCCTTGGCTGGTGATGCTAACCCCGGCATTCCCACAGCACCCGGGCTTAGTCACCTACCTTGAGGAAGGGGATGACGAAGGGTCTCAGCGGGAAGTTGGTGGCCTCCTGGAGCTTGGCATGAAACTCCTCGATGGTGAGCGTGGAATTCTGCAGGGACAGCTCAAGCTCAGCTCTGCCCTGAAGCTCCCAGGGGGATGCTTTGCTATTTCTGCCCTATTTCGGCTCCTCTGCCATGGTCAAGGGAAAACCACCCTTGAAGGAAAACCATTCTCATGGTTTTCAGTGCCCGCAGTTGGGACCCAACCCTGCCCCCTGCACTGTGCTGTGCAGATCCCAGGAGACACCACAAAGACAAACCCCATTTTTCCATGATTTAGCTCAATCTAGGACCCTCTTTTCCTTTCAGCAGCATCTCCATCCCAAAAGAAAGGTGCAGGATCCCCACATGGGGCATCACCCCAGGGCCAGCCCCGTGTGCGGTGGACGTACCACGAGCCCCAGGACGAGGGTGCGCACCCGCTCCCCGATCTCGGGGGAGATGTCGTTGCCGAACTGCTGCAGCGTGGTGAGGAAGCGCTTGAGCTTGGAGAGCTGGCGGGCACCACAGGCTGGAGGGAGCTGGTGCGTGTAGAGGGAGGCAGTGGAGGAGGTGGCCGGCCCGTTGCTGAACCC
>NW_009916288.1:0-241 GCF_000696875.1 Nestor notabilis | reverse complement strand
GGGATGGGATTGGGATGGGAATGGGATGGGAAGGGGATAGGATTGGGATGGGAAGGGGATGGGAATGGGATAGGAAGGGAATGGGACCGGGAATGGGATTGGGATGGGATTGGGAATGGGATCGGGATCGAGATGGGATTGGGAATGGGAATGGGATGGGATGGGATGGGATTGGGATGGGATTGGGGATGGGATGGGGAAGGGATTGGATAGGATTGGATGGGGTTGGGGTGGGATTGGA
>NW_009916287.1:813-2611 GCF_000696875.1 Nestor notabilis | reverse complement strand
ATCCCAATGGGATACGCGGGGCATTGCTGCCCTCTCCCGGGCACTGCGCACCCCCTCTCTAAGGATATGGGATCTGGGGACACCACAGCCTCTGCACCCCCGCTTTGGCACAAACCGGGGTGCGCATCATCGCTTCAGCACCCTCGTCATCTCAGCACCCCATGGAGCACTCCCTGATTTATTTTTCCCTACTTTTAACGAATTTCTTCTTAAGCTCTAGGGCCTGGAAGCATCCCCACTGCTCGCTAACACCCTGCTCCTCCACATCCTTTGGGATCCCCTCTTATCCAGGTCTTCCAGGAGGGCAAAGAGTGACCAGACCCCCTTGGGACAGAGCAGTGAGCTGCCCCCCAAGCACCTTGAGCACCCCATGGCTCTCCCGAGCATCTCCCCACCACCTTCCCTCCAAGCCTCCGCCGCTGTTAATGTTCACCGAGCCGGGTAGATCCAATATAATTAAAGTAGATAATACCAGTGATGTTTGTTATGACACTGTGTTTTTGTGAGTGACGAGTGAAGGGTTAACTCCAGGGAATTGGGAATATTGCTTGGCTGCTAATAACACGTGAGTCATCGATGAAAGAGCACATGGGTGCAGGGAGAGACACAGCACCTGGTGCTACAGCAGCCCCTTCACCTGCGTGGGGCAGGTCGGGCTTTGATGCCTGTTTCTCCATCAACAGGCAGCCAGGAGTGAATCTGGGCACCTCCAGTTTCACCACCAGACTGGGATGAACTGGGGTCAAGATGGCTGGTGTCTTCCAGCAGGGACCTATTGTAGCCGTGAGCTGCATCCCAAGGCTCCATGCACCCTGGAGGGAGCAGCGGGGACGGATTGGGGACCAGATGGACTCCACGCAGCCCGGATAAGGATGGGGATCAGTCTGCATCACTCGGGAAGCGAAGCAGAGAGGAGGCCTGGGCTCCAGCCCGGTCAGCAGAGGAATCTGCACACGCAGACAGGATCACTGCAATTGCTGGTGGCTGAGTGAGCAACTTTGCTCCCTCGTCCCCTCGCCCTGAATGTCAGCTTTGAATTTTCCTGCTATTTTTAGGGATGGTTCAAAACACCCGAGGAGGATCCCTCCCTTCTCGCCTTGCAGGGCTCTGCACCCGATGAGTATCGCAAGGCTGAGCATTGCTGTGGGTGCACAGGGAGAGCAGGACAGAGGGACAGAGGGACAGAGAGAGAAAGAGGTCGTGTGAAACCCATTCTGCTGCAAGCAGAATGGGTTAGAATGTAAAAGATTTATTCATTTAATCCAAAGCATTAAAAGGTCATGTATTAATCAAAGAGATGCTTAAAACTGTCAAAGTCCTTTGTCAGGTTTGAAGTGCATCTCTATAGTTATCATAAAATATATATATCAGTCTGGCATGGAGCCCTCGGCAGGGCTGGGAGCGGGGATGAGGAGCAAAGCCTGGCTCTTTGCAGTGGGGTCCCTGTGGAGAGGGACCCTCCCTCCAGCCCTGCTGGGCTCCCATGGGTGCCCAGCACCCCTGAGCTGAGCTGTGTGCCTTGTGGGTCACTCCACCTATCCCCAGGCCTGGGTTTGTCCCCTCCTGGGGACAAGCTCTGCTGCGGGGGGTGTTTCGGTGTTCGGGTGCGGATGTGGGTGATGGGTTTGGGAGGGGGGTTCGGTTTGATGGGGGTGACGGGTTTGGCAGTGGGTCCTCGCCTCACCCCTGGTTCTCAATGGGCACAAGGGGGCGCGGGGACGTGGTAGGGGGCACTGGGATGGGTGAACCGTGCTCAGTGGCACCCGAGTCACGACTCGGCCGCGCCCAGTAAACGGCT
>NW_009916287.1:315-575 GCF_000696875.1 Nestor notabilis | reverse complement strand
GAGGAGCCGCTCCTCAGCACCCTTCCCAGGATCGGACCTGCCTGGGATGCTCGGGTTGGCTTGGATGAGGGGTGGTGGCCAGCACCCTGAAGGCCACCAGCACCCTGGGGTGGGAGCAGGGGGTTTGGGGGCAGTGGGGTGCAGCGGAGTGCAGCAGGGTGCAGCAGGGGAGAGCTGGGGTGCACAGACACAGCAGGGAGAGGGGGAGAGCAAAAGTTGATTGATGCTTTGTTGGGATTTTGGGAAGCGCGGGGTCCCGA
>NW_009916287.1:0-241 GCF_000696875.1 Nestor notabilis | reverse complement strand
GCAGCAGAAGGGACTCATCCACCCCTGAATTCCCGCCCTGTGCTGCCCCAGAGCAGCGGCAAAGCCATCCCAAACTTCTCCCCAGTGGAATCATTTCGGAGCAGCCCCCAGCAGCACCACGCCTGCTGTGCCTCCTCCCCATCCTTGTGTGCCTGCGTGGTGACCCCATCATCACCCAAGAACCCTCCGTCCCCAAATCCTGCTGCTCCCCAGTTGCCGTCGCAGGTGCTGCTGAGGCTGG
>NW_009916286.1:0-1584 GCF_000696875.1 Nestor notabilis | reverse complement strand
CCCCCCGTTGGCCCCCCCCCCCCGAGGGAAGCCAGCCGAGGCAGTTTCTACAGTTCGAAGTCTGTGCCGCAGCCTCCCCTCCCCTCTCATGGGCTCTGTCTGGTGCCTGCACTGGGCACCTCTGGGGCAGCCACAGCAGAGCTCCCAGAGCGGGCCCTGCTCCTGAGGCGAGTGCTCACCACCCTGCTCGCTGCCTGCTCGCTGCCTGCGCGAACTGCCGCGCCACCCCTTGTTTGCCTGCACTATTGCCGCGCTCCTGGTTGCTCGCACTCCCGGGGCTGGGTTTTTACCCACCGAGGGCCGGTGTTGTCACTCCTGGGAGGCCCGGCTCGCATCAGCTGAGCTGCCGGCTCCTGGGCAAGTCCTCTCGAGGACTTGAGGCTCCCTCGGTGGCTTTCGCCGCTCTGAACTGAGGCTCCGGGACGCTGAGCTTTCCCCGCTCCGGTGTTCAGGGCGTCCTCTCGGGAGACACTCACCTCGGCAATTCTTCATCACCTACAGTAAGAAAAACAAACAACAAAACCAACAATAAACAGGAAACAGACAAAGGGAAAACACCCTGCTGGCCATCATCATTGCCACCACACCAGTCAATGCCTGCTTCTTCCACAACACCCTGCTGCCTCATCCAAAGCTCTGCAACATTGTGCTCACCTGCTCCAAAATGATTCCCGAGTCCGATGCCATGGCTCTCCTCCCCTGCAGGACCTGAGGATCTTGAAACAAATGATCTTGCTAGAAGTGACTGACCCCATAGTCCTTCTCATTACTTCCCTGACTCAGTTGAAACGCTCATCCAACTCCAAAGGTGACCGCACAGCACCTGCAAGACAAACAAATGCTGAACCCCATCGCCATGTTATACTCAACTGTTAGTCACAAGCCCAGCACACGATACCTTTACCTTCTCACACCCCTCCTCAGGGTGCGGCTTCACCTCTCCCAAGTTGGATGCGACACCCAAAAAAGAAATGGAAACAGACACACGCTGAGAGAGGGCTCAAAGCGAAGCCTTCCCTCAGCGATTCCCATCTCCTGCTTCAGTGCATTGGCTGCTCATCTACCAGGCCTCTGACATTTCTGGCTGCCACATCTGGGCCTGTGCATCTCCTGGATAATGCAAAAAAGAAATGCCTACATCAAAAATATTTCACATGAAATACATCTGCTGTTTCAGCCACTTAGTCAGTGCTTACATTGACTGGCAAGATGCGGGGACAGAGTCAGGCCTGTGAAAATGGACATTGACAGAACAGAGCTGCAGAGGCAGGCTGGAGCAATGCCCCAGAAGACAACTGACCTGATGATGCTGAGGTACAAGCCCTGTCCATACTTTAATTTTGTAAAGTGAGAAAAGCTCATGCTGAATAGTAACCTGCTCCCTTACCCTGCCCAAAGGGAACTGTTCTTGAACAGCCTCTCTCCCAGGCCAGCCTTAGATCTCGTGCCCCTCCTCAGGCCCACTCTTTAAAGCTAGGCTACGCCCACAGGGTCCTAGTTCCTGCTCTCCCGGTCCAAGTGCCCCCCTCCCATCCTAGGCCCCGCCCCCTTGTCCTACATCACGCCCCCCGGATCCTATTTCCC
>NW_009916285.1:501-7631 GCF_000696875.1 Nestor notabilis | reverse complement strand
AGCCCCGGCCCTGCCCGGCACCCCGGGGCTCCTCTTGCTTCCCCTTCGTGCTCAACACCGCCTCTGAAGGGATCGCACCCAAGAGAAGGAGCCCCCCGATCTGTTCTTCATCATGAAGATGCTTCATCCCACACCCTTCTCCCACGGGCTTCCCATCTTTCTGAAGGTCTTAAAAGTCCCCGTAGGATGTACTCGAGGGATTCCCATCTTTTCTTTAACTGTATTCTTTAACCCTGGTAAGCAGTTGCATGAGGCATCAGCCACTTGTGGAAAGTTTGTGAGTTTTAAGCACTAGGTTACAACATAAATTCTCCTCTGTCTATCTAGGACAGATGCTGGTGTCAGCATGATCCTGATTTTCCTGGCAACGGGGTAGATCGATTCAGCAGGTCAAGCAAAGGAAGAGGAATAAAACCAACCCATTACTCTCACTAACACTCTTCCCCCATCTGTATGTACATTGATTAAATCCACATGAAGCAAATCAAATTAAAACATGCACCTTCTTGTAAGTGGGGCACAGACACCACTTTTCCTTTTTTTCTTCTTCTTTTTATTGCACTGATCATATTTCTTCCTCCAGACAGGCAGAAATGAACAACACAACTCACAGACTGCCCAGAACACGTTTTCTGTACTTAGGAAATAAAAGAGAAATGCATTTAGTGAATGGGCATTAGGGTACAATGGCTGTAACAAATGTCTTTTGTACCCAATTCAGTGTCAAAGTTTAGAACTTAGCATGTTACTGTGCGGAGTAGGTGGCACTGCTATGCACAATCTTCTATATCCTCTTTCCTACTGCTCCAGAGAACATTCAGAGCAGTGCCATGTCGTGGTTGCTTTCTTTGTAGCACCCAGTTCGACAGCAGCAATTGTGTCTGTAAGTACAGGAAGATGTTTCTCTGATTAATTCTTCAGGGAAAAATTGCTTCCTGGAAACCAGAGCCTTTGCATAGAGATGAGGTGCCCAAGGAGCGTCTGCCCTGCTTGTTGTTTGAGCAGTTCTGTGCCAGGACTGATGCTCACTTGTAAACAGAGCAAATTCTGCTCAGGTTGGAAGTGAGAAGAAGGACTTGGGGGTATTGGGTGAAGAGAAGCTCCCCATGACCCAGCTTCAGTGAGCCCAGCATCCCCCTGTGTGCTGGGCTGCATCCCCAGTGCATGAGCAGCAGGTCAAGGGAGGGTATTCTGCCCCTCTGCTGCACTCTGGGTAGACCTGGTGCACTTGGAAGTGCATGTGCACCTGACAGCTCCACTACTTCTCTTTTATCTCATATCAATATGTATCTCTATGGACAGAGTCACCTGCAGTGTTGCCCTGTAGGACAGCAGTATGACTCCGGCATGCTGATGTTGTCCTGTACACTTTATGAACATTTATTTAATTCCTGAAAGGGTAAACAGATTTACCAAAAGTTACAACAGATCCATATGGTGTTCCTAAGTCCCATGGATCTACCTGATGTCCATGAACAGTGCAGCCCTGAAAGTGCTTTATGTTCCTGGGAACCAAAGGCCCAGTTGCACAGTCCCTTCTGAAACAGGGACAGCAACTGAACAGTGTTGTGTTGCTGCCAGAGCAGTTATTTCAACGAAGCTGGATAACTTTGCATCAGAGTGGACAAGGAGCAGTCACATAACTTAAATGTGTCTGAGTGCAAGCGGTGGAAAGCTCAGCTCTTCTACAGGACTGCTGAGGTTATGCAATAAGGTGTTTGCTTTACTTACACATCTACATGGAGAGCAGCAAATCTGACTTCACATTTATTGGTGAGAACAATGGAGTGGGTTTTCTTAATCATTCTTTAACAAAATAAAACTTGTTTCCAATAAATCTGAGTCAATGTGGTTCACTAACACAACACCCTGCTTTGAAAACTAGAATCAGGCAATGAGTCCTCACCACATCTCTCTTTTCTACTATAATTTTTTAAGCCTAAATATAGACCAGGGTCTGCTTCAGGCAGATGGATGGCCCCTTTCATGGCCCCACAAGTCACCAGGACAAGTGCCACTACACAGACCTACCTGCATTGAAGCCCATCAGCTGGTCTTTGCGAAACCCATGGCAGCATTTGGAATCTTACCTCATGACTTCTTCAGAGCTGTCAGTATCTTCATTTCTGTGTTAACAGGAACCTGGCTCACAAAACCAACAGAAGTAAAAAACATTAGGAAGAATTACGTTATTTATATCCATTTTTCTCTTGTGACAACACAGTCCTTGAATTTCAAGGTATGTCCACATTTGATTTAATGGAGCACTCGGGTTCTCTGTGAGGGAGAAAGAAACAGGAGACCTATGAGGCTGTTCCACTGCTTATCTTATTCTAGTCTTAAGTTATTCTAGTCTTATCTTATTCTACTGTTGTAAAGGCTGGTGCTGGAATACTCAAGCATGGGCAGGGTGCCAGGGAAGGAATACAGATCTTTTTTGCTGGCCTAAAGATCCGATTCAGTGTTTGCTGGGAGAAAAGGGAAAATTTACTCTGACTCTTTGTTTCGGAAGAAGGAGAGAGAAAAAAGGAGAGTCTACCAAACCCCAGTTAAACTCTGTAAAAAGGCACTTTCTAAGGTGCTTAATGCATTTGGTTGTTCTGCTTTTAATTACAGCATCTTCATCCAAAGTCACTGGGGAAAGGCCTAGGAAAAAAGCCCTTTTTGGGTGCTGAAGATGAGGACAGAGCAGGGCTGGCAGCCATCTTTCCTTCATGGGAGAAGAGAGGTTTGTAGATAAGACAGCAGCACGGTGCGAGACCCAAACACATCGGTGTAATGAGAAGAGGAGGCAGCACGGCAGAGTGTGACGGTGTGAGCGGCTGGAGGATGACTCATGGCAGGGTGGGCTCTGTAGCTCAGCCAGAAGCACAGCAGCAACACACCAGCGTTATCCTGCACCAGGGAGGAACTGCCTGGGCAGCCTGCCTGGAACAGCAGGATAACACAGACCCCCAGCGAGCCACAGGTCAAAAAGGCTTTTGCCTACACTTATCGATGGCAAACACACCCTAACAGCAGCTATCTCCTAAATCCATGGTATAATGCACCATTAAGGCAGTGAAGCCTGTTCATGATTAGCTCTAAGCTGGGTTGTGTTTGGAATTGCTCCTGAAACTTATTTCTACAAACGGGGAAATTCTTTTGCCTCCAGCTGAGACGCAGCATCAGCAGGTGGGAGCACACAGGCCGACGAGAAAGCGTTTGCAGGCGTTGTAACCTTTAACAGAGAGCCTCTGTGTGAGGACAGAGGCTGCCATCTACCAACAGCCGTGGGGTGATGCATCACGTTGTCTCAAATAGAATGGTCTGCGTTGGAAGGGACCTTAAAGCTCATCCAGTCCCAACCCCTTGTCATGGGCAGGGACACCTTCCACTAGAGCAGGTTGGTTTGCTTTGGTTTAGGTAAAAAAGTTTATGCCTTTTGTTTCTTCCCATTTCCAAGCCTTTTTTGTTATCCATCTCCTCAAGGCCGAGGGCAAGGGATTGTTACAGCGTTTGAGCACGTGGAATAAAATAACCGTCGAGAAGATAAGGAGGTTCTATTTTTTCAAGAAGCAGGTGTACACAGCCCATAGTCTGCACTGAATCTGCCATTCAGTGACCCACTGGAGTAGATCTGATTTGGGATCTGCTCACCGCTTTCATCAAGTTTAGAGAGAAGCAGCTACTTTTTCCTTAATATTTTCAGGTGTTGATGATGTGATTCAAGGAGCTCTTTAAAACCAACTCTCATGTGACAACACATGAGGATTATGCAGCATTTTTTATCAACAAATCTCAAAGTTTTTCATCAGAAAGACATGTTTAATTATTCCCAGATAGGAAAAAGAGGCACAAAGGAAGAGCAGGCAGATAAGTATCCCAACCAAAAATCAAATTTACATCCCCTATTATCCCTTCAACTGCCTCATCTGCTGCTTTGCACCACGTAACAATACTAACTTCTCCCCGAAGCCTGCTGCAATCCCTGGAGAGCCTTTCACCAACTTCAGACGTCTCGCTTTGAATCAGGCTTAAATACTCTTAATCCCTCACATGCAAACGCGTCCGTGCAGTGCTGAGCTCGTGCTGCACCAGTATGAACCAGCGCTCCCTCACTGCAAGATGTGATACGAAACTGGGGGCTGTCCAGCCAGGCAAAAGCCTGTGGGAATAGAGCAGAGCAGACAACCAAGGTTTGGAACAGGATGAACATATGGTATCGCTCGATAGATTTACTTTGAACTTCAGGCGGCAAGAACAAGGTTTAGCAGCTGCTCGAGCCTCTGCCAGAGCTGGTTTCAAAGGAACAACTCTTTTGCCAGGTGAGCTTTGGCAGTGACAAGGTCTGTCTTCAAATTGTAGGGATGTCCAGTAAATAGGAAAATGGAAAATACTCCCCCTGTTAAATGGCAGTAATTCAAGTTCTTGCCCAGAGGCCTGAGAAGCTGAATTATGCTGCCCTCATAACAAAGCATGAGCAATATTTCCCCATCTGCAAGCCAAGTGTTTAAACAAAGAGTTTTAAACAAATACAACTTTCCGGGGAGGGGGAAAGGACATCGGTTTAGAATACATCAGCTTACAAGTTGTGAATAATCATCTGTGGGTGAGACAACCATCCTCAGGAAATCCGAGCAATAGCCCTTTTCTTGCTGCCACAATACAGCTCCCACGGCTGAGGGAAAGGAACCACCGTGGCCCAGCTGTGCCCTCGCACACCATTTGCTGCCCAGTGAGCACATCTCTCCATGGGAAGATGTGCCAGTCAGGCAGACATGACCACAGTCACAGAATCACAGAATGGTTTGGGTTGGAAAGGACCTTAAGATCATCTAGTTCCAACCCCCTGCCATGGGCAGGGACACCACACACTAAACCATGTCGCCCAAGGCTCTGTCCAACCTGGCCTTGAATGCTGCCAGCATTTACCACTTCAGCTGTGCCATTCTGCACTTAGGTAATACACTGTTTAGGCAATACACCCAGGTAATGGTTGGTCTTTCTCTGCTACTCTCCATGGCCCTGGGCTCAGCTCTGCTGCTCACTGCTCCGCTGGCAGCCCTCAACAGTGGCACGAAACCAGCACAAATCTCTACCATGGACATGTCTCTCAACAACTGCTCCTCCTCTGTCCATCTCCAGGGCCGCAGGCCACAGCACGGCTCACCCACGCTGTACCTGACATGTTTGCTAACAGAGAAATAGTTTAGTCACTTCCACTTTTAGGCTTTGAGGGGTTTTTTAGCCTCCAGGGCCGCAGGCCACAGCACGGCTCACCCACGCTGTACCTGACATGTTTGCTAACAGAGAAATAGTCACTTCCACTTTTAGGCTTTGAGGGTTTTTTTAGCACGAATGCCCCTAATTTCTGGGCAACAGACATGCAAACAAGCTGAGAGGCTCAGTCAGCCCCATAGCTCAGCAGTGACCTTCCCAGCAGAGTCCCCATCCAGCTGGCACTTTCAAGCAGCCCTGGTCCATAGCACAAGTCTGAACAGAACTTCTTTCTCACACACCTTCAGGTTTCCCCTAACAAAGGGCTAATGAGAAGCAAGGGGTTCATGTGGTTCCTTACCTCAGAACCTGCTAGTTCACTGACCCAGCACTGTGCCTGTGCACATGTGCTCAAATGCACACTCAGGGTTTGTAGGGAATGTTGAGCCCAAAGGGAACAGCTTCAAAATCAAAGGCAATAGTTAGGTCTACCTGAACTCAAGGAAATTGGTGGATGCACGAAGCAGTTACAGTACTATGTGGGTGCACCCCATACTGGGGTATCCGTACCCTTTAGTGTCCACATTTTCTTCCCCTCATCTCCCCATGGCTATATGAAGAGTCCATCTCTTGCACCCTTATGCAGAACACCTTCGACTTCATCATCTCCTTGCAGGCACCTCCGTCTTCATCACAAGCCCAGCTGGCTGTGCAGTATCTCTGTGCATGTATGAGTAGATAACACGGTTCTGGCTGTTCTGCTGGGAACTACAGCTTTTGAGGTCACCAGAGCCACGTTTCCAGCTGTCATTGGCTACATCTGGGTTAATGTAGCCACAGAAAGGTACCAGTGACTGAAACTGGTCATGATGTTACATGCCTAGAAAGGTCTCAGCATGCTTTGGACAATGCTGACTAGAACAGCCACAAACAGTTCCTGGGCATAGTAGGGGGTTAATACTGGCTACTGAACAAACCTTACAGGCAGGTTGTGCACGACATCCTTTTGAAGGCTCAGAGGTGACCTGACCATGCCAGCCAGATCAGTACCAGGAGTAAATCTGCCAATCTATTCACAAGTATAGACGCAGCATCCATTGGGTTCGTCCAAAGGGCCTGGGATGTAGCTGACATTGTTCTGGCTGCCTTTGGCTTTGGCCCCAGATGGCTGAGCTTATCCTGCCCGTGGAGCCAGACTTCTTTCTGGTTCACATGGTGGGATCTCCCCTTTGTAAAAGGCTGTGGATATTTATAAATATGAATATTAAACCAGAAATTACCAGACCCAGAAGTGAAACTGGGTTCAACCCACTTCGACTATTTAAATGAAAAAAAACCACACAAAAAGAAGCTAAGAAATGAAAACTGGACTTTCAGAAAGTGATTTTCAGTCCTCTGGGCTGTGCATGCCGCTTGTGCCGCTCCAAGGCATGTGGCTACAACAGGGCAGGCAGCTGGCGCTTCTCGGTGATCGCTGTTGCTGCCACCATCAGGTATTCCCTAAAAGCAGCGATAGAAAACATCGTACCTACTCGACTGACTGTTCAGGCATCTCCTGTAGCTTGAGCTGTGACGGCTCACTCAGGCAGCAGACCTGGGGCAAACCTGCAGAGTAGGTGGAAGCCACATATAAGCTGATTAGCAGCGGTAAGTACCTGTGTGGGAAATTAGGCAATGACTTTGGTTTGCATCAGCTCTCTGGTGAGAAGGAGCTAAGCAGTCACCCAGCTGTCCCGCTGTAATTGCTTAATTATGATTAAACAACTAGAACCTGAGTTCAATAAAGCCAGAGGCAGCTGCAGCTCTAGAACATGAGCAGCAGGTCGAGGGGAGGGATTCCCCCCCCCTGCAGCCCTGATCCAGCTCTGGGGAACAGCACAAGAGGGACGTGGAGCTGCTGGAGCGAGGCCAGAGGAGGCCCCGGAGCTGCT
>NW_009916285.1:0-245 GCF_000696875.1 Nestor notabilis | reverse complement strand
TGTGGCTGCCCCATCCCTGGCAGTGTTCAAGGCCAGGCTGGACACAGGGGCTTGGAGCAACCTGCTCTAGTGGAAGGTGTCCCTGCCCGTGGCAGGGGGTTGGAGCTGGATGAGCTTTAAGGTCCCTTCCCACACAAACCAGTCCGGGATCGTTCTGTGAGCTGCGTCTGAAAAGCTCGTACCCCGCTGTTTGCCCCGTTTCGGTCTGAGCCAGCTCCCGGCACCCAGCGCTCGGACGGGCACCC
>NW_009916284.1:55345-57443 GCF_000696875.1 Nestor notabilis | reverse complement strand
GCTTCCTGGCTCCAGGTTTCCTTCGGCCTCGCAGGTCCAGCCCAGTGTCAAAAGCTGGCCTTGTCTCCTGTCTCAGGATGTTGGTTTTACCTCTCAAGTGTTTCCTGAATTTGCAAAAAAATTCTTGGTTTTGGGTGGGTTTTTTTTGCCGGCAGTTGTCTGCAAGAGGCTCAATGTTCAAAAGCCCGTTTACCTTTTCCAGGGAGGGAGGAAAATGGAGACAAACATAGAAAAACAAGAAAAAAAGAAGGAAAAAAAAAATAGAATTAAAAGCAGGAGAAAACAAGAAGGAAAGAAAAAGAGAGAGAAAGAAAAAATTTCTTAGTCGCTACTGTTGAGCAGGGGGTTTTCTCCTGGGACCAGTTCTACTTTTGGAACATGTTATTGTCAGGCAGAGGTCAACATCTTTTACCTCTTTTTTCCATTATTCAAAATAAGTATTGATGTTATGTTTTAGCTATTTAAAAGCCAGCTGCCTTGCTCATTTCAGATATTTTTCCTGGTATTATTGTATGTGGTAATAGCTGGCCTGTGTATCGTCTTTCACAAAATCTAGCCTTTCAGGGTCTCAGTCTTCAAATGATATCAATCAAAATTTATGCAATTCAAAATCCATATGTATAGAGTCCCAGTTCACCTCATTTAATGATAATAGTAAACCACATGTTGTGTACATGTCTGAAACACTTTTCTAGTTCTTGACTGTATTAACCCTAGGGGCACTATGTTTTTGTACAGCTTGCCCAACTGAGCAGCATAATATATTGATTAATACTTGGCAACAACTGCATTCTTGAATAATAAAACCATGAACAAGGTAAACGTGTACTAATAAAACAAGAAGAGTGTCAATATTATTTGGGGATGTATGTTAATAAAAGATGCTAAAGAACCAGTGAGCCCCTTTCCCCACGATTAACAAAGCTCAGTGCCTAAAGCTGGTCCCTTTTCCAGCCCTGTGTGATGTTATTATCCAAGAGCATCCTCGCCTACCTGGGCATCCATGGAGAAGACACAACAAATGCTCTGTATTTATGGGGCTACATCCAGCGTGCAAGAAAAAGTTAGGGATTTCTGCAAAAACCAAACAGAATTAGTAGTATTTCATCGTTACCCTGATTCTTCCAGTGCAGAGCCTGGTGCAGGTATCACCGGCAAAGCCTGGGAACAGTTACTGATTTGACAATAGAATTCGCTTCTGACAGACCGCATTATTTACTTAAGGTTTAATATACAGTTAGAAATAAGATTTGCTTTCATGGAAAAACACTAAAACATTTGGCAGAGGAAGAGCCAAACATTCCCCTTAATTTGTTTTGGCAACTCTGAAAAATAGATCCCATTACGCTCACGTTTGCATTCCAGAAACAGAGCAACAAACGATAATTTCACGAAAATCAAGATATAATTAAAAATAGTGTGATATAATAAGCAGCGAGCGAAGGCAGAAGGATGAGGAGAGACGTGCTGGAAAGCGTTGCTTTCAGCACTGGGGATGGCTGAGGAGGGAAAAAAGCAAAGGACACCAGCTGAAAAGCTATTGCCAGAGCTTATTTATTTATTTTGGGGCTGAGGGGGGGAGGCAGGGGAGGAGGGAAGGACTTGAGAGTAAAAATTGTTTAGCAAACAGTTAAAATAGCTTCATGCAATCTTTTCTTTCTCAGAGGAAGACAATATTTAAACACAGGTTCATATTCATGTTTCAGCCATTTGACTTTTGTATGAAAACAAATATTGAGGAATTAAACACAATTATGTTTTGATTAACCGGAGCTGGTCCCTAAAACCGCAAGGTAGAGCAGCAAGATCGCATCTGTGTCTTCCCTCAATGCCATCCACATGAGTCACAGCGAGGCAGGAAAGCTGTTGACAAATTAATACTTTAAGAAAATAAACTATGGTCATGTTGAACATAGAGCAACTTTATCCTGATTAATTTGTGTTGGAGTCGCTCCAGCCCCCTTTACAAAGCCGCGCAGTTTGTACAAATGTAATTTCCTAATATTTACATGAGGAAAGCCTCAGCCGTTAAGCTTTGCCTCCAGTGTGAGTTTTGTGGTTAGTAAAAAGACAATAAAAATACAGAGAGGTAATTGTA
>NW_009916284.1:39517-55314 GCF_000696875.1 Nestor notabilis | reverse complement strand
GAGGGGTAATTTTAAGCACGTGTGGGGGGGGGGGGGGAGAAAGAGAGAGGGGAATTAAAAAAAGAGAGAGTGCTTTTCTCCACTCCTCCTTGCAGAGCCCTATAAAAGTGAGCAGTGCCGCGGCGTGCTCGCGGGGACCGCGGTGCCAGCCGGCACCCGGCAAAGCTTTCAGTAATGCAACACCTAACGCTTAATAACGGCTGGAACGCTGCAACTGAAGCTCGCAGACACACCACCCTTCCCAGGGCTGGTGCTCTCGAAAAGCTGGTGTAAATTCCGATTAGGCTGCCTCGTCACCCGGTCTCTGTCATTTTATGTCTTTATTTAAATAGAACATCAGGCATTCGTACAATTGTCTCATGTAATAAATAGGGGGGAGGAAAAAATGCAGTTATAATGTGTTGCTTTGTTTGAAGAATATTAAAAATAACCTTTAGTTTTAATGAGATTTTTTTTCTTCCCCCCCATCAGTTTACACAATTTTCCAGATGCAAAATGAGCTTTTGGCTGTAAAATATTTTATCGCATTGTCTTACACAATAAAGATTAGATGTTTTCGCTCTCTCTCAACTCCACCGCAATTATTTTTTAGTGTTTGCAAATCATAATATCATTTAAAAACCATATTTTATACCTCATCTAAAATACTTTTATAGCAGTGTGATGAAAAAAAAAAAAAAACCCAACCAACCAACCCCAACACAACATCTATTTAACTACTCTTTTTAAGTGGCTGTAATATGCTTTGGTATAATTTCCCAGGAAAAGGCACAGCTAAAAAAGCTTAGCTGTTCTCGAAAACAAATCTCCCAAGAAGCATCTTTGCAAAAAATCCCCAGAATTTAATTCCCCTGGCTGAAGAGCCCAGAGAGCCTGAATATAAAAATAGTAGCCCTGTCATTTCACATTCATTAAGTGTGAAACTCAGAAATTAATAATGTAAAAATATGCTTTTTAATTAGTCTTACATTCTGCCCAATGTACTTAAATGGGATCAGCAGCTCCCTAATGATTTTTTTCTTAATAAAGTATTAGCCTGTGATGCACTGGGGTTGACAGGTATGATAAACTGGAAAGTACTTTTGGAGGCGTATGAATGATACCAAAATAGTACTCTCCCATTTAAATGTAATTAACATCAGGGAGCAATATTACATGAGGAGAAGCCTGCAAGATTTTTATTTCAGGGTATTTTTTTTCCCCTCTTTTTTTCATTTCTTGTTTTATGAGTAGTTTGATGATTGCAGCAGTGATTTTGTAATTTAATTACCTTTGTTGAAAGCTAAGCTTCTGCTAATAGCAGGTCAACAGGATCATAAAGCAGTCTTCAAAAATATTAAAAAGGAGGTAAATCCCCTTAGCTAACCTACACAATAAGAGCACGGGTGCGCATGTGTGTACGCAGTGCGTTTTATGGATGTATGTATATACAGGCTGCATGCCTGTTCCCCTGTTATTTGTTTACTGGGCTGTTTCAAATCACTATTTACTCTCTAAAGGGACTTGTTATACATTAATCATGTGGAAAAAAAAATAAAGAGGAGAAAAAAAGAGGAAAAAAAAAGAGAAAAATAATAAAAGGGGGGAAAAAGGGGGAGGAAAAAAAAGAAAGTTGTGGAGAAACCCATCTGACACACCATGGATTATGCCAGAACCAGAAGAGCTGGAGCCTAAAGCCCATCACTCCAGACCAGCAGCAACTCCTCTCCCTCCACTGCCCCTTCCACAAACACTTGATGCTTTTACATTTCTAAAGCAGTCAGTTTTAAAACAGGAGATAAAAGATCACTGTTGACCTGCACTGCTTGCGCAAGAGTATTCCCTAACTTATTTATATGCCAAATGTCACTTGTGTTTACTTAAGAATTTCTTCTCATATCTCGAAGTCACAGAGCTCCCCGAAGATGCACTTGCCGTAGGGTAAACAAGCAGGGAGGAGGGCAGCATTCCTGTCTCCCTCCTTCACAAACCGGAGGCTCCTCCATGTGTATCACATTCCTGAGCGCACCCTGACTTTTCTATGTTTCCAGCCTTATCAATACACAGGCTGAGGTGCTGAGTGGCATAAATGGCTTGTGATGTGATGTGATGTGTGTGCAAAGTGGTTCTCCATGTGCTGCATGGGTGTTGCCTCCTGCCCAAATCCACCCCCTCTTCTCCACCATGGCTTGACGGTGGAATAAATGAACCTAACCAGGAAAACCACTGGCTGGATACTGGCTGGATACTGGCCTGACCATAAGTAATGAAAGGGACTTTCCATTCTGAGGCTGGTTTTCATTCGGTTTATCAGAAAATAGCAAATCCAGCCAATAAGCACTAAAAAAGTTAGGTTTTTTTTTTTTGCTCTTCCACTACAGACACATCCTCCAGGGCTGATCCTGCTTCTGAATATCCCAACTGAACTGGAAAGCTTTAGGGCAAGCAAAAGCACTCACGTCATGGAATCATAGAATCACAGAGTAGTTTGGGTTGGAAGGGATCTTCAGAGCTCATCCAGTTCAACCACCCTGCAATGAGCAGGGACATGTCATGACCAAAGGATCCAGGTAAAGCCATTCCCCATGGATACAGTGCCTCAGCATTACCCCAAAGACCTGGCGCAGTGGGGGTGAGGGGATCAGGGCTTAATGGGTGCCCAGCTGGTAGCAACACCACACAGGACTGCATATCATCACTGCAGGACATCCATTTCTCCTGCTTTGGTCACTTCAAACGTCCTTTAAAAATGCGATCAGGAAATGTCATTCCTTTTCTATTTATCTCGGCGGTACAAAACTGCCCAACTATTGGCTATACGTGAGCTCTTTTGTAATATTTTTCCAATCACAAACACCACTTCATTGTTCCCCAGGGATTCCCGTGATGGATCTATCTATCTACCTATTTACACGTTCATGAATCAAATCATCGGAGTGGAGAAAGTTTGTATAATCTGCAGCTTTCAGAAGACTTCACTGAACTTATACTTCACGGGGGAATTCCAGGAGTGTGACGTTATTTGCACCCCTCTTGGGCACATGAAACACCCCTTCTTTTCCCACACAATTTACTGTCCTGTCAAAAATGCTCAACTCACCCCAAAATCAAAGCTTAAAACGCATGTCCAGCTCCCAGCCTGCAAAGGGAGTTTCCAGGAGCAGGGATGTTTTAATGGGCAGCTGAACCAGAAACTAATCATCCAAACTGCCCTCATGTAAGCACACACTGGACATTTTATTACTGAGATATCTGGGGCTTTCCTGGTAGAGAATAAAAGACAAATAATCGAACTTATTGGAAAATAATTACATAGGGCCACACAATGCAAAGCTGAGGGAAGCTGAACTGTATTTACTCAGAGGAATAGCCCTGGTGCAGGCAGAGGAGTGGATACTGCTGGGCTGTCCAGGGAATTGGGGGAGTTTGTCTGAGTCAGACACACAGGCAATGGCCCCACACTGGGGCATCATAATGCTTTAATTAATTAATGTCTGTAAACTGTTTGGTGATCTTGGGATGAAAGGAGTTCTGGAAATGCCAGGTATTATTGGATATTAATTGCTCCAGCCTTCCCCCCACCCAAACCTTGCTAAACACATTGCTTTTTTTAGTCTGACCTGCTGCTTTAATAAAGCTCATTGCAGAATTATTTTCTGCTAAATATTAAAAGAAGAAAAGAGGGAACTATGTAAGAAGCAGATTGAGCTGCAGAAGAAGAGACCTTACAAGAGCTACATTTTGGGGGGAACAAAGGTCCCCATGTGCAGGGCAGACACAGGCAGAGGACTTGGCAATGCAGATGTGTTGCTTGATGGGCTTAGCCTGTATTATCCCATTGTCCCCCTCAATGGCCAAGCCAAGACCTGGCCTTCAATGGAGGGACTGCTGGAGGACCACACAGCAACAGGGAGACAAAGCCATGGGAGATGTAGAACCAGCCTGGGGGACCCAAGGACAGTACGAACTGTTCCAGCCGCTGCCACGCATGCATGTTGGCTAATCACACTAAATGCAGTTCATCATTCAATCAAAGGGAGCCAGAACATGTATCTTATTTATACAAGTGTGAAATCATTTTGTGTTACTTACTGAAGAGTCACCTTCTTCCTCATCATTGCAAAGGAAAAGGAAGATCTTGGAAGAGACTCCATGCACCAGTCCCTCCAGGCACACTCTGATAGCTGCACATGCGTAGTCAAAACAATAAACTACATTAGATAAACCAGACATCATTACAGTGCTTTTTCCATGTTGCAGCTTTATACACATGCATTTTAAGTTACGTAACCCACAAATTAATCATTCTGTTGTTGTTTATTTGTAAGAGCTAGCCCTATAGTTTGCCTCAGGTGTTATAAGACTGTTGTAGTGTTGGAGCATCTTTCACCTCTCCTGGAGCCAATCAACCCTTCTATTTCTGTGAGCAGACAAAGCCCAAGTCTAACACGTCTCCTAGGAGGTTCAAGGGAAAATGGAAGGAAAATGTACAAATAAACTTCCATAATCTATAATGACCCTGTTCTGTACCCTGCAGAGCTGTAGACATTGCAGTTACCTATCTTCTCCTGGAATGTGCCACCCCATTTCTCTTGTTGGAATCCTTGGGATCTGATGAGATAAGGAAGCAGCTGTGTTAGTAGGGCCTTCATGGTCACTCTGCCCGATATCTCTCTTCCTTTTCCTCCTTCTCCTCCTCTTTCTCTTGCTTCTCTTCCTCTTCCTCCTCCTCCCTTCTGTAGAAGTGTGTTGTCTTCCCAAGGTTGAACGGAGGCGGGATCTTCCATTGCACTCGTGCAACTTCTTCCCTCACATTCTGAAAGAGATGAAGTCCTTCCTTACCATCCCAAGTCAAATCCACAGGTCAGGTCTAACCTGTTGCCAATTTTCAACAGAAGAAGGTGCGTTTCACCAGAACTTCCTCTGGATACTTCTGAAAGTGAACAGCAGATGGGGCTACAGAAATCATCACTTTTCAAAAATAAATATGAAAAACAGCCTTTTATATTCTGAAAAGCAATTTACTCTACCCCACTTCAAGAAATAAATAGGATTCTCCTTTTCTGTTTTAAGACATCAATGAATCTGTATCAGAATGGGCTTTTGTAAACCGATTATCCTTGATAATCTCATTAGCTGAAATTATTTTACTTTTCTAACATGGTAGATTTTTAAATACCTTTTATTTCATATCCCTCTGGGCAAGCGGCAGTGAAATTTACTATTAAGCAAAATAATTATCTATCTCAAACCTTAATGTTAAAAAGTAAAGAAATAACATAATGACAAACTAAGGGCAGATACTAGAATGAGAAAAGCACAAGACCATAACTGAGAAGAAAAAGGGAAATTTCCATGAGCAGGCAGATCTCTTCTAACTATTGAAGTTAGACAAAGACTAATTAATGAATCATACTTGTTTTCTTATAATTATTAAGAAGTAAATACTGGTCGATGCAAATGACAGGGCTTGTGCTCAAGGTGGGGTTTCCAACCTCCCATGGTGGAGTGGAGCATCGGCAGTGCGGTGCTTTCATGCTTGGGAAAGACAATGCTCCTTCAGGTCCCACGGGCCGGGAGCTGCATCACCCACTTCCGATACAGACCTGAGCAATTAAGAAATGTGAGTTGTTTCAAAAGAAGCTTAAACCTGCTTTTTTATTTGTGGAAGTTTGCAGCTGTAAAGGGATTACGGTGTCGGCAGAGGGAGGGAAGTTTGCAGCTGTACTGGTTCGGGGGGTAGGAAGCAGCTGTTAAAATAGAGGACTAATGGTGATTAATTCTTATTATGTGTTTGAAGATTGCACAATGAGTTCAGGACCCAAACCCTCCCGCAGGGAATAAACTGAAAGAGGAGGATTTAAAAAGAGGGGGAAATAGAAGGGGAATTTTAATGTACATTTGGCCTAAATGGCCTGGTCTTAAATCACTTTATTAATATTTAAGTATAATTTAGATCAATGTTATTAAGATAAAAAATATCTAGTTCAGGAAAACTGCAATTCGTATATATTTATGCAGATTGGGAGATCACCTGTGATCTCTCAAAGATGCACTCACGAGGCAGGGAAACATCCTGGCCTCCAGAGACCACCAATGCCATGATGGGAAGAGGTGGGAAGAGACCTGTCCCGCTTCTGCCTCCACCACTGTGGTGAGGGATGCTGGTAGTGACAGCGATGAGGTACAAGCAGCAGGAAAAGCCCAGCCTGGGCTCAACTCAATTCACAGCCTCCAGGGAACCTGCAGCATTTCCCAGATTCAGGACAATTCACATAAGACCCAGGTTATTTGCTGCAATATTGTGGCCGGGTCCTATAGCCGGTTTGTAGAGATAGGTGATGTGCTGGGTGTTCTGGGGCTTCCCCAGAGCGCAGCAGGTAGAAGATATGAGATTTCTATTTATATACTACAGCCTGGCCAGGAAAGTGACAATTTAACAGCAAAGTTAAGGGCAAAGCAAAACAGCCTGGAAAGGCTGGTGGGGGTAGACAGTGCAGACAGGGTCCCCCGAGCCCCCGGGACATCGTGACCTAGCATGGGCAGCAACAGGGTCCCCAGGAGCACCCAGCCCCTCTACCCTGAGAAGCTTCCCCCACCTCATCCATTTTGCAGTTTGACAACACAACGTGGCTCTCGCAGCCCTCCTGCGGACAAAGAAATGAAGAAAGCAAAAACTGAAAAGGTGAACAGCAGCAACAGGGCAAGCTCCAAGATCTGGGCTTTGTTTTTCAGCCAAGACTTTAATGAGGATTAATCAAATACTGTACCTGCAGAGATTTCACTGAATTAATAGAAGAGAGAAATGAGTGAGAAAATGAACAAAAAGATTAACTTTTTTTTATGTGAACTTTTTCTTTTTGAGCTTTAACTTTGACATCATACTGAGCTTTTCAAAGCTCAAAGAGAGCACAAAAGAGATTTATTTGGGAACCCAACAGAACTTCTTTTACCCAAATAACTCTGCCCATTATTTTCTTGTTTCCACATTTTTAAGATGTTTTGTTTTGCAAATATGAAGGAATTAACAATAATTCATGACTGTGCACCAAGTGTACCAAGAAATCCTGTCTTTCGCATGGCTGTAGCTGATACCCATTCCCAGCAGAGCTGGTTAGTAAATTAAAACATTCCTTCTAGCAGCAACTGACAACTTCGAGCTGATGATGTAGGTCAAAGACATCTGCAGTAAATTATATCCCCCACCACAGGAGGAAGGGGCACACTTGGGACATGGAGATCGTGTGGATTCCATAGTGGAGACCAAAATACACGTCTTTACTCAATGCTGCTGCATAACCAGATACCTCACTTTGGTTAGTTTGCACCCAAGTATCAATGGGTCAGTGATAAAGGCTAAGATGGATTTATCACCAGACAGAGGGGAGTGGAATAGGACGTGGTTTAAATGCTGGTGCTCAACCACAGGGCCCTACGTGGAGCTCAGATGATCATAAAAATATGTGCTGGCCTACAAACACCTGTGATTTGGTTTTCCAGCTTTGTGGGAGGCTTGGATTTCGGCTGTGTGTCCATGTTATAATTAATAAGCAATTCCTGTTTGAATGGTGTGTTTTGTCTTCATTTGAGCACGTTCTCCGCAAAGACAAAGATCAAGACAAACCTACTCAGAACACAACGAAGATAAAAGGGAATCATAAAAAGAGACAGACAGAGGAAAAGAAAGAACAAGGAAAAAGAGAAGACAAAGAACAGGGAGACACCAAAGAGGACACAGAACAAAGATAGGCAAAATGAAAAGACAAAGCAAAGAAAAGACAAAGAACAGAGATGATAGAGCACCAGAAAATATGCAAGAGAGGCACAAAAGGAAAAAGGGGTGAAAACAGCAACTGAGAACAAAGGGCTGAGAACAGAGCAAGAGCAGAAACACATAGGAAGGGAGAAAAACGGGAGAGAATTCACCCAAGATGAGGCATGAAAAACAACCCAAAGAACAAGGAAAAATAAACACAATGAAGAGAGAAAACAGCTAATCATCTTCTGATTTGCATTAAAAAATAAATCATGGCAACACAGGTTCAGCAACAGAAACGTTGTCAAGTTGAATGTCAAGATTTCTCGTGTCCTCTAAATTCAGTCGGACTGTCAGTACTTACGAAGCCTATGGGTTGGGTGGTGCTGCTGTACTGGCTGTGGAAGAACAGGAGTGGTGAGTTGCAGGATTAGTGCCTAGTGTTGAAGTAATGGCAGAAACCAAGCTGGCAAAGACACATCTTACGCCTCCTAGAGCTTCTTTGCAAGAAGAGCATGGCAGAAACGCTGATGCACAAGTGTATTTATGATTTTAAAATATTTTGTACCTTCCTCTATCAAAAAAATTACATTAAAAATAAATAAATCAACCTTACCATAACAGTTAACAGATACTCAGCTGTGGTGGAAATGCCAAGAGCCATAGGTTTTGAGCTGACAGTGGCAGTCTGTATGACATTTAGAAGTAATACCTAGAGAAACCATAGAGTTTTCAGTCCTGCTGCAAAAACTGAGCAAATAAATTGTTCACAAATCCTGATGATGAATAAA
The DNA here is from genome assembly GCF_000696875.1 of Nestor notabilis. NCBI lineage: Eukaryota > Metazoa > Chordata > Aves > Psittaciformes > Psittacidae > Nestor > Nestor notabilis. The sequence goes on along the minus strand of NW_009916284.1, from coordinate 46,788 downwards.
ACCAACCAGACTAGAGGATTCTGAGGTTTCCCTGTTGCTAGGTACAGCAAGAGGACACCAGAACAAGCCAGGGCAGGGAAATACTACAATAATAGGTTGGTGTTTTTTCTGTTTAAAGTTCCTTGCTACATTCCTTGTTTAGTCCTTCAGCTTTACAGCACTTCCTCACCTCCTCGATGGCCCCACCACATTTCAAGGTCATTGACTGGAAGTGTCATTTTCCAGATCTGAGACAAAGAACTCGGACTTTGTAAAACGCAGTTTGAAGAAACTCAAAAGGTGCAAAGTCCAGTTAGTCCCACAAGACTTGCTCTCCTAAGAACCTCTGGATTTGGTCCTACAGATGTTCTAAAACAGTAGGTAATCTATCTATAACAATACAAGATTGATCTCTTTCAGGTTTCCTATAGACCAAGGGAAATTCCAGCAATTGCCTCTGTCATGCAAATGCACAGTCATACAACAAAAGCCTCTTGGTCTCCATCATCTTTCCAAAACCTAACTTGTAAAGTACTTGTCTTATTTTTCTTATCGAAACGCTAACCATATTCCTTACATAGGATCAGCTATCATGAAGGACTCAACTAGCACTGATTGCATGCATCTGACCTTGATACTCCATGTTTTCTTCTATTTTAATCAATTAACATTTGTATCACATTTAATACCACTAACAGATAGAGCCATACTTCTCGATATTCTTCAGTCATCACTGAGTTGGCTGGCAGTATGGGAAGGCTGGTGTGCAGTGGGTTAAACACGCTTCCCATGCTGCTCGTTGATTATATTTTATTTACCAGTATTTTTATAATGTGCTTTCCCCCCGCTTTTGAGATTTCCTCATTTCTTTCAGAACACTTTCACCTTATTTCCGGGCTGCTTCTCCCCAAGGGGCAAAGTGGAGGTTCAGAAACTTCATATGAACTTCCTGAAAAAGAAACAGATCACCTATTAAAAACTCCAAGTGGAATGTGCTGTGAATATAGTTTAATACATCCTAAAGAAAGAACTGGCTCTAATCAAAACATAAGATTTAAAATTCATTGTTGTACTCAGTTTATTGATTTAATAATGTATTTATTATTTATGATTTCTATGGCAGATGGAATTCTATTACCATTATTTGATTTCGATTAATCAGAGGATAATGTGCTTCTTTCATACTTTCACCTAAAGACTCTTCTGGTACTCGAGAACCAGACTGTTTTCCAGAACTGCAAATCAAACCCCTTTCTGTCATGCAATTACAGCTATTTCCCTACAAAATTATAATCTGTTTACAATCTAAGGCTAATATTTGAATTGAAATAACTATACACATATGAATTATGTCTAACATAAAAATGTTTCCAGAGAGGCTCTGGCCTTTCACTGCTTTTAAATGCTTGTAACTTTGCCACTGCTCCTTTCCTGCAGGTACCTGAACCGTCACAGGTAATACTGCTGCTGGCCAGTGGATGTGCTCCTCCTGATTTTACTTTCCCATCACTCAAGACCAAGACCTTGGGAAGAACCAAACACCTGCCAAAGATGTAGGCAATGTCTATAAAGAGTGTAGACACCCCTGCAGAAAGACGCCATCTCACCACTGAGATGTTCTGAGAAATGCTTTGATTTGTTATGTTTCAGAATGGTTTTGACGTGATTTAAATTACATATCATGAGCTTCACAAATATTTATTATTCCTGTATCCCAACATCAAACTTATGATGTTGAATCATTAGTTTCCTTGGAGAATTACAAATACTACTAGCAACAGGCTATTAAAATCAATTCAGAATACACAAGATGAAGGAAAGAGAACTCAGAGCAATGAGATTTTCATGTCAATTGGCTTTATTCTACCCTAGAATGATTTTCAGTAGGGCTGTACCTCTCTGCCTCCTAGCCCTGATTGATAAGCTGAGTATAACAAAGCAGCTTTCGCACACTGTTCTGCTTAGAGGAGCTCTTCACTTGCTTGAAATGAATGCTTTCTACTACAAAAGTAGAAGGGAATATGCTGCATTTTCAGTTCAGTTTCCAAGATACGCAAGTGGTCCTGTGAGTGAAGGTATAATATGCACTGATCTGGTAGCATCTTTCTCCTGACCATATTCTCATCTGCTCCTGCAGCTCACCCCTAGAGCTTGCTGGCAACATGGCTGGCTCTGCAGTGGGAGACTCACACATTCAAAGCTAGACTATAGAAAATAGAAGAATAATTTAAAGAAAACAGTCAACCCCAGCAAGCTTGAATGATAATAAAGAAGCTGGAGTAAATGCAAAAATCAGTGTGCCACAGTCTGGGAATATTTCCACAGACACAAGAACAGAGAAAGCTCTTGGAGTCTTCAGGAAAATAAATTGTTTCCTCAGGATGGTTTAAGTCAATTTTCACTTTTTATTTTCTAGGATTTCCAGAGGGAGGATTGAGGATGCACCTCCAAAACCACTTCAGACCCTATCCCCTTTAGGGTATGCAAGGTTGCCAGCTCTACCCTTTACACAGTCCTGTGACCAAAACTTCTCCATCTCTTCCCAAGACAGACGACAACACCGCTTCTACAGCACTGCCTATAACATACAACAGACAATGAAACTAGAGCAGAATTCCGCACTTCCAATATTCAAGGAAAAAAATGCCTAAATCTATAAAATTTGTGCTTAGTTTTGCTTTATTTTTCCCTGGAAAAAAAAAAAAATGAACACCATGGGGAATTCTTCCCTTCTGCTTATGTAAACTTAGGAAGAGCAAGGAGAACAAACTGCAATGTAGAGGTGTAATTTAAATGCTATTACATCCCAGTTCAGTCCCCTCTCAAAAAATTTGGCCCTCCACAACACTCAGCTCAGGCACAGTCCCAAACCACAGCTGTAAAAGCATCGCTCATTTTAAAGGTCCAGTTGTGCTGCGGGACGAACATACGGCTCTCACCAGCCCATCCTCTCTCTTCTGCTCTACACTATCTGAATTTTATAGTTTGAAAATGAGGGGCATCTTACCCAATTAGGTACTCCATAGCCTAATCAGCTTCTTTCTCTACCAGGAAAATATTATGCGTTTCGACCCAGCTGTTCCCCTGTGGTGTTGTGTTGTCAGTCATATTCTGCTGGAGAGAAAAGCAATGGTGAGCCGAGGACATTCCTGCACATCTGTTAGCTGAAAGACAGGAATAGTAAAGGATGTTAGAGCAATTTCCAGAAATAATAAGAATTAGTTGCTCATCTGATACTAACAATCTGCACCTTTCCCTCTTCTTTAACATGTCTGTCAAATAATGTGATTATTAAGGACCAACAATGTGGTTTTTTATGTGAATCAGTGCTGACTTGCACTGGAGTATTGCATTTTTAATTATTATGATGTTAAATGGCTTTAATTGCTGACACTCTCCTGATTCACAGAGCATTTTTATAACATTTATTAAAAAAAGGCCAAAGTTTATTTTACAATCTGCAATAAAGCAGAACACAAAACCCAGCAATTGGCTCAATGATCCCACCACATTAGTTTTATACACAGGCTGCATATTATTCTTGCTCTATAAGTGATGTGAAAAGCAAAATTGAAGTCCTGTACAAAATTTGATCATCTTACTTAATAACAACAGATGCTCAGAGTGGTGGCATTTTGAAAAGAGCTCTGTATGCTACTGGTTATTAAATGGCAGGACATTTGGCATCCTCTAGCATTATACCATTTGAAAACCATAGAGTCACATAAATAGCTGATGAGCGATAGAAAAAAGAATTTAGCTCCTGTCTGCATAACAAAACTCACTTCATTTCAAATACTTAAAATGGTTAGGCTGCCTTTCAAAAGAAAAGTCCAGAAATTTATTGGAGGGGGTGCTGCCCTTTTATCTGGATAACACAGGAAAGCAAATATGTTGGGGGGAAGAGAAGAAATGGTTCAACAGCATGACTGATCAGCCTTAACTGAGAATGCTAATGGCTTCTGCTGCTTTGTGTCAAAAGCTCAGCACAATTTGGAAAAGGCACTGGCACAAAATTTCCTTCTTGATTTTAAAATTAAAATATTGGCAATATGTAGCCAAATTAACATAAATGCAGGACGTAGCAACAACACATGGGTATCATTTTAATGGTGCAATTCCTGTTCAATAAAAAGGAATCAATAAAGACAGTGGCTTACTTTCTTTCTAGTATAAATTATACTCGCAGAGCATCTACTGCTTATGTACTTATACCATTGCTGTTTGGTTAGATTCATACATCCTATAAAAAGTTATAATCAAGTTGATGGGCACATAGAGTGTAGCTTTCTCATTTTTATTTGAGCTTAGCAGCAACTATGATGTACATTTATCAAGGCAGAAACCACCAGGATCTATTTGCCCAACGTATTTTACCTGGAACAACTCATTCCACACTCTGTTCCAAGGAAGACCAGCAGAGCTGCAAGTAAATGCCTCCATCAGGCATTGTTACCTTCGGAAAATAGAAAGAAATAACAAATAAATAACTTTAAAATATAAAAATATACAAATACTCAACGAGTTTGCCTGAGAACTGAAGAGAGGATTCTCTGGGCTGTAAGGGGTGTGTGGGTGCACATGCCTTTAATGTCTCCTTAATAAAATCTTGAAGATTGGGTTATAATGGAAGTGCTTATACATCCTTAACTATGGCGTTGCAAATGGTGCCACTATCATTAAGAGTGCATTGTTGTTTGTTTTATGCTAATCTTCCTTCAGTGTGACAGACTGTCACCTGCATGGGGGGTAACTTTCAGCACTATATTAGCCCATATGGCACAAGCTAAATTGTATCTAAGCTATGGGCTAATTATGGATGAGTTAATAAAACCAAGCAATGTCAGTCTGGCCACTTCTTCTGGTCCTCTGCCGACCCCCCAAGTGAGTTATTGCCTGCACTGTTCTCTTAAACTATTTTCATTTTTGCTCTCGACAATTGCTGCCAAGCTTCATGTTAAAGACACTTTAATCCTTTTCCCTTCTCAATCTCGTGCAAGTTCAGATCAAAACAATCTCTCTCCACTTTTTCCATGAGATAACTTTCCCCTGTTAACCAAGGACTGGCGCAACCTACCGAATACTAAAGGCACCGTGTTAAGTTTCTGGCAATCTCTTTGCACAACTGTGATACAACAAAGTGATTTTCATATTTTCAGGGAGCAAAAAACATGGGTCATCTTCCTCAAGTGTTGGATCAAAGAGATGAGCATTTATTCCACTAAGCGCACATTCAGGTAACAGAAAACTTTCGGAATGAATGAAGATGAGAGGAGAATGAAGAGTCTTTTCACATATTTTGAGGTCAAGCACATGCTGAAGTGCTTTTTTGGACAAAGCCCCAGCTTCTTCAAAAAGAGGGGAGGGAGGAACAGGGCACCTCACAAGTGTGTATGTTCCCACATCACTCTGTCTGCTCTGCTTTGTCCCCACTTGTCCCTTTCAGTTGTCAGCCCCTGGCAGCTGTGGGTGTGCTCACTCTTCAGCACACTTTGCTTTCCCAAACAAATGCTCAGTGCTGTGCAGTAACCATCAGTAAAACACAGCACTGCTGTTGTACAGAGGGTCAGGCTTGGGACTGACTAGAAAGAGAGAGAAACTGTAGAAAAATCTTGTCAGTGATTGAGAAAGGAAAACAAAAAGAGGAATGTAAAGTGAAGTAGACTTCAGTAATAGGAAAAGAATAAGGAAGAAATAAGTGAGTGAAAATGCCCATCACTTCTTTGCCTCCACTAGTGCAATGCTCCTTTTCTGATTTACAACCTGAAAGAGCATCTCAGAGCAGGCACAGGCCAGGCTCACTTATGAGAATTACCCAAAGACTAATCAAGTTTTAATTAAACAAAACTCACATAAGGAATTCCAACAAAAACATCATTTTAGGGGTTATATTCCTTAAACCTGGCAATAAAGTGCTTCCCCATATACAAACACCTAGCAGCAGAAGTCATGATTCAGGATATGACATCGCCAGGACCACTCAGCTCGCTGCATTGGCCACCTTCAACACAAGAGTCCAAAGCTTAGGACAATCTCAACATGTCTGTTTGCTCAGACAATTCCGAGGCAGATCCCACTAGTCCATGGGTCTTTCAGGACTTTGTTTTCTGCATTCAGTCCCACAGAGTTAGTGATGGAATATGACCATGAATAGGATCAAGCAAGAAACATAATCATAGAATCATAGAATAGTTTGGGTTGGAAAGGACCTTAAGATCATCTAGTTCCAATCCCCTGCCATGAGCAGGGACACCACAAACTAAACTATGTCACCCAAGGCTCTGTCCAGCCTGGCCTTGAACACCTCCAGGGTTGGAAACTTCTTGAGAAAGGGACAGAAATGGAGAAGTGTGAATTCGGATGTGGTAGCAGCTATTCAGCACTTCAGGTTTCGGCCTAAGCACTCCCCAGAGTGATGTCAATACCTCCCTATAGCAGGAGTCTGAATTATGTCAATACACTAAAGATATTTAATAAAAACTTGTATTTATAAAATAAAATTCAGGCTCAACTTGTGGGAGTCAGCAACATCCTTCCAGTTCAAGCATTCTCACTTGTAGATAACGCTGCGCAGCTCCAAAAGGAAATACCACAAGGCTGCTGCGCTCCAGAGCTATTACTTCTCCATTACAACTTCATACCACTTTCAATATAAGTATGCAAGAAATAAGTAGATTTCTTGTTCTTTATTTCCTGTAAGGAACAATGCCATGTTTCACACAATGCCTTGTTAAATCCAAAGTCATTGGGCAAACTGCCTTTAAACCCATCATATGTAATCAAATGTTTCATCTGGAGCTGGAATTGTTTTTCCAGCTCCAAGTTTTACTCTCTCCTTGGCTTTTTCCTCTTTTCTTCTTATTTTCTTCCCTCACTTTATAGACTGTCTGCTAATCTACTCAGACCACAGTACTGAAAACTCTCTTCTCACTCAGTGAGTCACCCTGCAAATGTATTATTGCCTTAAAAGTCAAGTTCAGACCTAATCATGACTTAGATAGTAGAAGGAGACAAAAGCAGTATCATTGTTATTCAAGTTACTTAGTCCTTTACTCCAGAAAAATCCTTCCCTGGACTATTCCCTCAGATGAGTGAACCCATTGGTTTGAAACTGAGATTAAGTTTTCCCCCCTAAAAGATTAACTTAATTAAATTAAATTCAAATTCAATTCAAACAAATTCAACAATTCTGGGAAATTTTATGGTTCACGATCCAGGGATCACCTTAAATGATTGCAATAGCCCTTTCTGGCCTGATGGCTCTAGATGAGTCTATGATTCTGTGAAATTAC
>NW_009916284.1:23289-39486 GCF_000696875.1 Nestor notabilis | reverse complement strand
CAGGAATGGTAAAGCCTAATTCAGCCTTCAAAACTGAACCTGTTTCTTACCTTGTTCTCTCTATAACAACAAGGAACTTTATTTCCTTGTACTGTTGTAAAAACACCTAAGTAGGAATTACTAGATTGTGCTTCTCCTTCAAATACTGGGACCTCTAAATGGAGCTTCTAGAGAGGGTTGTTCAGGTCTTTAGTATTCTAACAGGTGCCGTGTCTCTTCTTGTGCTGTTGAGGTCACTTGTTAGCAGAGTATCACCCCAAGTCGTTCTTTTCAGTAATCTGGGGACTGAAGCAAGCTGGAAAAGGCAATCAGCAGCATCTTCAGTAACTGGAAACCTCTAGTTCTGCTCTGCACAACAAAGCCTTACTCTGTAGGAGGATGCACAGGAGCAAATACTCTACAGAAGACATTAGTGGTTTTGCAGCTGAATCAATTACGTCCCTACACAAGCTTTTATTGTAGCGAACTCTTTGCGTATGACCAGCCAGGCTCTGTGACCTATCAAGTTGTCTAATGCAAAAATAATGTAGTACAACTTCCCTTTCAGTCTTTGTTCTTATGAATTACACCTCAGGTTGCTTTATTCTTGGTAGACATTCCTCTTCTGTATCACCTTATGTTTGAAGAGATCTAAAGATTAGACCACTTAACTGCACACTGTGCTCACTATACAAATTATTGATTGCCTGTTTTTAGACCATTTCTCTCACAGTCTCCTGTACTGAATTGAGAACGGAATACAGCTGATAATATGTGCCCTTTCCTCAAGTTCAACCACTAAAACACTTGGGTTACAATCTCACAGGATGTTACTATCATTATCTTGCTCCCCCTAACCAGTAACACTCAGGTTTTAAGCAGCAGAACAGCACTCGCTGACAGCCTGAGACACTAATTATCCTTTTTTTTCCTGTTATAGCTGAATATATGAATACTATAGTAGAATCTGGATTATACATTTTCTATATTTGTTTCCATATGTCTTTTATCAGAAAATAAAGACTGAGCCTAGCTACAAAGTTAGGATGCACCCATGAACTTTCCCAACCGTTGCTCAGACTTCTATTTCCAGAAGACCCATCAATACTCTAAAATTAAGCTTACACAGCAAATCCACTCTTTTTCAGGGGTCTTGTAAGAACAGAGGAAAAAAGCCCATTACACTGTGGCCTGAAAAAATGAAGAGTTGATTCTTATTTGCAGGAAGGATCTCCCACAGAGCCTTTGGAGTAGAAAAGCTGTTACAGTGGAAGCAAACTGCATTTGGGAAGAACCTGTGTTATCCCAAGAACAATTTAATGAGGTTACTGTTACCAAAAGTAAAGGGCAGAAACTGTCTGGTGCATGAACACAGGGCTCCAGGGACCCTGAACAACCAGCAGCTCTCCCCTGTGCTTCTCCTCACTCTTGAGCAGCCCCACAAGACGCTGTACATCTGACAGCCTTCCTCTCCATCCTTTTTGAAGCTGCTTAGACTTACAGGACTGGTTTAAACAACAGCGCAACAGTGCACAGCAGCATCTCATACAAAGGAAACAAACCTTATGGTGTACAGCCCATATTCTATATAATATATTCTTTATTGTATTCTGTATCACAGCCCATACATCCATATCACAGCCTCCCTCTTTCACCCCTCCTCTTTCTTCCTAGGAGCTTGCTCTGAAGCAGGTCAGACCTGATGTCTCATCAGGGTAAAGCTTTTTCCCATTAGCCCTACAGCTACAGGAAAGGAGAAGGCAGCCGATTTCTGTTTGGAGGACACTACCAGTTGCATTGGTGAGTTTACCTCACTGTGCTCACTCCTTTGGTCACTGGGTCATAAGGCCACCCATCCCATACTCTCATAGCTGCTTCTCACTACCAGCACTAGCTGGAAAATGCCTGTAGAATATTTGATTTATTGCTCCCATCCTCCTCTGTTTGTGGCTGTAGCAGTGAGCTACAAGACCTTTTTCAGCCAGCTGTTTTCACCCACGGCTTTGCCTTTATCTCCCACAAGCTCAAGCAAAACTAATTCTGACTTAGGATCACCGTCGCATCTGATATGTGCTGCCTTTGTGTTTGTACCATCTAACTTAAAATGAGCTTAGGCCTTTCCATTACGAAGGTTTGATGCCCTCCCTGATAAAGGCTGGATGCCCTCCCTGATAAAGGCTGCAAGCTTCTAGGCCACCAGATGGGCACCAGGGGCAGGAGCAATAGAGAGGCTGGGCTGTACCTGCGGCATAGTCTGGCTCTTTACACACCTTTACAATGATTTCGGCTGAATAAGAACACTGACTCTGTGGGCATGTGCTACAGGTGCTGCATCTCCAAGTCCTATGGAGAGCAAAAGAGCTGGTTGATTGTGCTTTATTTTGTCTCAAATTATCAGCTGGGCAGGGGGGAGCATGGAGCAGGAGGAGCTACACCTGCCAGCTCTCCCTTCGCTGATATAAAGATGCCTTTGGTAAGTGATAGAGCAGGATAACCATGGATAAAGAGGAGCCAAAGAGGAGATGGCAAAAGCTTAAGCTGAACTGTGCACAATATACAGTCTCCCAGCAGTATGAAGAATCTATATATTTACATAAGAGAAAGGTCCTCTTTTACAGTACAAAATTCAATCATTTGATATTCGGCAGCTGGATACTGTAAAAACCATTCCTCGTGGATCTCATATTAACTCATGGTAAGCTGATACACCTGAGCTTTTTACAGCACGCGGAGTTGAGTATATATAGATTGCTCCACTTGGAAAGGTCACTCGTGCTGTACACAGGAACCTGACCACAGTAATCTGTAAAGAGCAGATATTGTTCCCCCTGTTTGTAAAGACTTTAGGAATGTAAACAGCAGCACTCAGGCTCTTTCTTTGGGATGTATCAAGTTCACGGGCGTTGTGTGCGAAGTTTACACATGCAAGACTTCGCAGTTGGTTTTGGCAACTCTAGCCATAATCTTCAGCGAAATCAAAACACAGCAAAGATCACACTCTGCATTTCTAAGACCTAATTTAATTAAAATCTTTCAGTGGGAAGGGATAGTTTCAAGCTCTCCCCACTTCTTCCTTTGCATATAGACATAAACATTTACCAGAACCAAACTTGGCATTGATTTCCCTTTATCCCTTGCGCTAGGCTGAAGTCCCTAGAGACGAACAGATGAGGTTGAGGTTAAGGTTAAGAAAGTTATGCACAACAGCTCTTAACCTGATGGCTAGGAAGATAAACATCATGCTAGTGTCATTTAGGAGAACTCGTCTATCAAATTACCTATCCCTGTTGGATTTGGTACGAAGAGTTCCCACTTTCAAGAGAATACTTTGCTAGTGCATCTTCAAAAGGTTTCTTTGCAAGATTTAAGTCAAACATCCATGAGGAAAAAAGAACAGTTCCTCAAAGTTATGGCCACCTGTTTGGAGAAGGTCACCTGGCATCAGGTCAGAGACAGAGCAAAATAAAAGCACATAAAAATGTTCTTGGTGCTGCATTACATCTCCTCTGTATTCCTTCCAGTGTGAGAATTTGGATTCCAACACTGACCATCTGTTTTACAAACCCACTGAAGCCAGAGCCTTAGCAGAGAGTTTTTCCACAGGTCAGATCTTCACCTGGGACAAGTTGTCTTAATATCAGGGACAACAGTGAAACCGCAGCAATTTGTTTTATGGTGGAAGTAATGTAGTTGGGTAGTCTCATGTTAATCACTGGCAAGTTCCTGTAGTACTGATGGTTGTTCCCAGCACAGCTTCGGATGAACCCCAGTCTAATGGCAACATTTTGGTGATATTCAAAATTAAACAAATATGTCTTTTAGGACAGCTCTTGGAAGCCAATGCAGTATTTACTGTAGCTCTGTACAATGAATTGTGCTTATTTCAGTGACATGATTTCCATCTTGAAACCACTTACGACAGAAAGACAGTAAATATGCCGTTTCTTCAACTTAAACTTAAGGAGTATTTGAATATAGAATACTAAACAAGCTCTCTGCCTTTCTCAGACATTTGTTTTCCATTTGCCTTCTTAAAAAAAGAAGTAATGCTTTGCTTAGCAATTTCTCTATTTAATTTTTTGCACCAAACCCAGATCGCTTCTTCCCTTAGGTAAGGATTTTTGTTTATTAAAGACGAAAAGTGCATGAGGAGTTTTATTTACCATTCATCCCATTTTCATAAGCTTACAACACTCACTCAAGGTTTTACTTGTGTAAAACCAAATCAAAGGATAAATTCAGTATGCATTCCATGTAACCACTTTGCTCCATGGAAGACTTTGGAAAATTGTGGAAGCCAAACGTAGCTTTTACTGATTTTTTGCCTTTGGAAATCACATATCCTAAGACAAAAGAATGTTGAAGAAGGATAAATTTCATATCATAAATGTTGCAAAGTTGTTAGTCACCTTGCAAGGGTTTTTCTATCTTTGTTTCCTTTTCAAGTCTGGGTTTTTTTATCATTTTATTTTTCTCTACAGATATTTGCCTGGCCAGAAAGTTAGTTAGTAATAAAATTGAACTTCAGATAGTGAATTTTAACCACATCAGATGTTAGCAGAAAAACTGCTTGCCACTTCAGTCCTATTTCATCATAGAATCACAGAATCGCAGAACGGTTTGGGTTGGAAGGAACATTAAATATCATCTAGTTCTAACCCCCAAAGTAAATCAAGATAAAACATTTGCAACACAAAGCACTGTAGATATGAGGGTCTGTTTAACTTCTGCTGCTGGAGAGCCCAAATTCTGCTCTCTGAGGCACAAAATGAGTTTTTCCTCTTTCCCCCCGCTGTAGTTCCATTCTGCCTACTGCATGCAGCCACCAGTTCAGAGCTGGTGCTAGCCTTGTTGTGTTCCTACTGGAGAAATATCCCTTATTGGATGAAACAGCCACACGGTTTTCTCTTAAGGCACTAATTCCCAAAGCAAAGAATTTGGGGTAGTGATCCAACAAGAACTATTTCCTGATGAGCACTATCACCAGCCAAAGAGCATCAGCATTGCATCAACTCACTTACTTACATAAACACATTTTTATGTAAGCAGAAGGTAATGGCTCATTTATCTAATTTTATCTTCAAGCAATAAATTGAATAATAGTTACTTTAGACTGTTCCACTCATCACAGATTTAGAGCTGTGACAGTTAAAGCTCAAAATTAACAGAGGAAATTTTATTTTCTCAGTCACTGCTTGTAGAACTCTTAAGTCTATTAGTAACATAATTAGTAGAAGGGGAATAGAGAAGATGAAGTTTGTCAATAGAAAAGGAAAAGATTTAAAGTGAATGTCTGATAATCAGACCCAGAAGTAGTCTGTGGGCTGGTAATTAGGAATTTACAACACGGCTTTTCCAGGGAAAACACCGAGTACAGAAGTTGTGCCTAAGCACTTAAACATCCTGGTCAATGAAATGGGCTCATTTGTCCATCTGATTTATCCCAGGTAAGGAGAAAACATGTTTCTCAGTCATTTGTAAGGCCCAACCACATCCAATTACCTTGTCTTTATTCCACAAATGGTGGTGGCTGCAGGGAGCACAGGGACAGAGCTGGAAACACAGACACTTCATCCCGTGTTCCACAGTGTCAAAGTATAGCCATAAAACTTCTGCTTTGGTTGTGGTCTTACTGCGGTGTAAAACTGCTGCTAGTGAGTGTTTCCAGTTCTTTTAATATTTCTAGTGCTGTGGAAACTATCAGCATCCACTTACTCCTCCTACCATCACTGACATCAATCCCATTCTCCAACCTTAGCAAAAAGCAGAGAGATGTTCTAATCTCCTCCCAATAAATGCCCACACTTCTGCTAGTGTGACACAAAAAGAAAGATAAATGGGGAAGAGACGGTCTAAGAAAGGTCTAGTTAAAGGGAGGGAAAATCAACCAAGCCCTGCTTGCTTTCTACAGCCAATAGCACACACATGGTTAAAACTAAATATCAATGAAAAATGGTAAAGAAAGTGGTGCAATAAAAATGCATGTTTAATCTGACCCTTCTCCTGTGAGAAGCTATTTTTAAAAGTTTTTCATAATTCCTGATATTCTTCTTTACAAATGTGGCTGCTGTGCACACTCAAGGAGGAAGAATAATTACTCTATGCCTGTAAAACACCCAGCACATGACGCCATATTCAAAGCAAACAATGAACCTGCACAACACAACCTGCACAACACAACCTGCACCTTCACAACAAACCTGCAGCAACATCATTTGATAAATTATATCCAGTGCCTACTTGTACTATCGAAAAACTGAGAAATTTGTTTCTCTCTGCAGAAAGGATGCTCTGCACCAGGTGGCTGTAGATCAGATGTCCTCAAAACTGCCAGCACAGCCTGTGGAAGAGCAGACCCCAGGATAAAGAGTTATTCAGGAGTTATAGAGTCAATAGGTCTTCTGGCACCTTGAGTAGAGCAGGTAATGGGGAAAGGAGACTGCAAAAGCGCCTTCGTGGTCCAAGGTGGCTCAGTTAGGGAGATGCAAACGCAAGTTAGGTAGAATTAGGTCTGTTTTCCCTCGCAACAAGGACCTGCCAAAGAGCTTGAAATCAGGATGGGATAAGCAAAAGGCAGTTGTGAGCCAGGCTTTCTCTTTCTCCAGACATCTACCACATGAGTTTTAAATTAATAAAGGTTGTAGGATGTGACCCTTCTAAAATTAAATGATTAGATGACACAGTCATTGTTACCTATGCACATATGTAAGAACTAGTCATTTCCCTCAAACTATCATTAAACAGGAGGGTATCAAAATTAGTTACAGAAACAACCATATTTGGCTGATCTTGTAAATCAGGATAATCTGAATGACTCCAAAGAAAATTGTGGGAATTCACAGTACTGAGAATCTGCTCCATTGTGCTCACACTCTGCCCAACATCTTGACATACTGTGTTAGTTGAGTGTTTATTCCCTTACATTAAAATGACTAGAATACATACCTTTCATTTGCTCTCAGCAAATCAAATGTGATTTCTTGTTGGCTAAAACTATCAGCTGTGGCCGGCCACAGAAAGGTTGTCCAACTGCTTAGGAGCCCATTTAAATATGAATTGAAACAAGAGTGTTTCATGGAAATTTGGACGCTGCGAGCTCTCACCGGCTTTGTGCGCCTGTGGAATGTTTGTCCCTCCTTTCAGTTCAATAGCTTCTTTCAAATTATAACAAACAAGTATGCTGGGGAATACCACGAAACAGCTCCAAAGATGTAGTTCTCTTTTATATTCCTGGGCATGTCACTTGCTAACAGCCCCGACGCCTGCTCCTGAAAACTGGAACAAGGGTGAAAATTCCCTGCTCCTGAGAAAACAAGAAAACAAACCAACACACCCCTTGAAACAAAGAGCAAAAAATATTTCCTCAATTAGGCAGCTGAAAAAATGTCCAGAACTTGGCAACCCTTATTCATGTGTGGGCCTTGCTTTGCTCGCTATTCTGGCTCATTTCAAAAGGTTTCTGTCAAGAATAATGGCCAAGAATTGGTTCTTGATCTTCCATGGAAAAAATAAGGTACAAAGTAAATGAGATAAACTGTGCTGTAGGAGTATAAATTAATGATGATTTCACAGGAGACCTTCTCGACTTGCATAAGATTAATTGTCACATTAGAATAAATGTCTAAATTGGGCACGAGAAGTTCTTTTCAAGCTTGGATTTTCATGGATACACGTATTTCTTCTAAATTTTACTAACAGAAAATTCAAGTTTAAACCCAGATGCATTAATTATTGTCAGATTTGATCAGATTCTAGTCTCTGGAAATCAGCAGCGGTGCAGTGAAATTATTACTACTGCTATTACATATTAGTTATACATAACTAATGCACGTTATACATGTTATAACAGTAATACACACTGTTGTAACTATATGTATAGTATATATAACTATATATATAGTTATACATGTTGTAACAGTAATACATACTGTTATTAATAATATTAATGTTATCATTTTTTTAGGTATCGGCTATGATTCTATTCTTTTGGGGGCAATAAAAGTGTAGATACAACATGAACTTTTATATGCTTTAAGAACTTAGCTGATATCATAAAAGAGCAAATTCCCATACTTCTTACCTCAAATTTCTTCTGTTTGCTGCTATCTGGCAAGGCAGGTTATCCCAGACACACACCTGACCTTCGTGATCCGGAATACCTCCCTTTTCTATATACCTCTGTGGAAAGCAGTTTTCTCTAATGAAATCAGAAAATAGCAATGGCAATTACTGCATGTCCAGAGCATGTTTTGAGCCTTTTTCCTTTCCCTGATGGTCAGAGACTCGCAGTATGGGGGAGCTTATTTCTTAAATGTCATCGCTTTTGTCACTTTAAGTTCTTTTAAGATTGGTTATTGACTTTATGTATAATTAATGGCTTCCAAAGTCCTACATTTTTACACGTGATAAATCTTGGTGCTGAGAAACCCACAAATTTCTGTTGTTTATTGCCCTTCCCTGTTGCCCACCCAGGAGTAACAGAAGTCGCTTGAACTAAAGCCCTGCGGCTTCTTCCATAAACGTGTGTAGATGTTTCTCACTTAAGTTGACGTGACAATTATTGGAACTGGCACATATAAACACAAAAAGCAAGAGGCATTAACAGGTCTATTCACCAAGGGTTCTGCACCCTTGCCACGAAAAAACCTTAAATAAAAGTAACATGCCTAAATCGTGTAAATGTCAAGGTTTTCTCATTCATTAATTCCCCTCTCTTTGGTGTGCAGTGCTCCCATTTCAGTGCTGGACTGAGAAAAGCAAGTCATCCTGGCGTATTTACCAGCTCACGAAAGATGCAGACTTGGACTATGATCCAAAAATACACTTATGTGCATTGCACCTATGAAGAAGCATTTGTTTGAAGCTCATTTCCCTCCATCCCCGAGGGGGCTGACAGTCATAATGTCCACCACACAGGGCTGGGAACAGCTCCACAACATCCCTGTGGTGCCACACAGCAATGACCCACTGTATCTGTACGAAAGACATAGAAAAGAGTGGAGAGAAAAGCTGTTTTCCCACCTTTATACTGTGCCAGAGAGCTTCTGCCCCTGAGAAAGAGGGCCATCTCTGGTCATCATGGCATGTACCCAACATAAGGGACTATAAACTAGGTGGTGTCTTCTCTCCATCAGTAAGCTCTGCCCTTGCAGAAGTAATAGCATCCCATAAGAGGCCTATTGTGTAATGCGCTTCTAAGTGGAGACGTTGACCTCTGTAATCATTTTGGGCCACGGCCCAGCTCCTCTCCAACAAAGCCAAGCAGCAATGAATGAGGAGCTCCCAGAAGTCCAGCTTGGACCAGAAACCCCTGCTGTTGACTTTGACGTGGCAGACTGGCAGCTTGTGGAGATTGGTGGCAATGGGGGTGGTCCTCTTCTTTTGACAGGGGGTTGCTGAGTTATTTCTTCCATGCAATGTAAGGGGATATTCTATTGGTGAATGGTCTCTTTCTTCAGTGGAATACAGTTTCTATAGAAAAATAATCTCTTTATATATTAGAAAAATACCTGATGCCTTCAATCCCCCAAACAATTACATCTAGGCTCTACAGAAACAAAACCTCCTCTGTGCTTAATGCCCCCTGCACATCCTGTGCTTAAATTCACCCAAAATTAATTCATCAGCTTCGTATAACCAGCAACTGCTTTAGCAAGAGTACTGTGTTACTTGGAGTCCTGCACACAATTCTGGTGTCCCTAATACAAGAAGGACCTTGAGCTGCTGGAGCAAGGCCAGAGGAGGCCATGAGGATGATCAGGGGCTGGAGTATCTCCTGTACAAGACAGGCTGAGGAAGTTGGGGCTGTTCAGCCTGGAAAAGAGAAGCTGTGTGGAGACCTCACAGCAGCTTCCAGTGTCTGAAGGGGGCTACAAGGATGCTGGAGAGGGACCTTCATCAGGGTCTGTAGCGATAGGACAAGGGACGGTGGGGTCAGACTTAAACGTGGGAGATTCAGGTTAGATCTAAGGCAGAAGCTCAGGCGCTGGCACAGGGTGCTAAGGGAAGTTGTGGCTGCCCCATCCCTGGCAGTGTTCAAGGCCAGGTTAGACAGAGCCTTGGGTGACATGGTCTAGTGGAAGGTGTCCCTGCCCATGGCAGGGGGTTGGAACTGGATGACCTTTAGGCTCCCTTCCAACACAAACCATTTTATGATTCTATGATATTAAGAGAGTAAGGAAAGAGAGGAAAAGCCCGAACGCATGGCAGGTTTCGGTCACAGGGGTGCAGAATAACCCCAAGGCCACCTCTGTCACGGTATGAACTTACTTTCTTCCTCCTGACTTCCCCCCAAGTCACGTAACTGGCACGTGGCGGTGAGCACAGATGGCGCGGCGCGCACCGAGCGTGCCAGCTGTCTGGCGTCGGGACACAGGTGCTGATGCTCGCGCTCGCTGCTCACTGGAAGCCAGAGCTCCAGGAGTCAGCCTCTAAGACAAGAAAAAGGATGTCGGCCGCATTTCACCTCTCAGTTTTAAGATCAAATGGTGCGTGTGCGTAGAATAAAGGATCACAAAGCAAAGGTACCTCTTAAAGGCTGTTCTGCACGATGCTTAAGACTGATGCAGTAAGGCATCAGAATTTCACTGCAGTAAATAGACAATATATCATTACAGATATTATTATGCACACATGATATACATGTTTACCCATAAGACAATTTGAGAATAAGGCAGCGGTTATTCAGACCCTCATTGCAATCCAAATATCTATCTCGAATGGCACAGGCAACCGGCCATGCATAGCCTTTATGAGAGTGAAATATAGAAATAGGCAAGAGAAAAATCCAGGATCCATCACCACTTGGAGTTAGCATTGCCTCAATTGTACTGTGGTTTTAAAGTTATCGATGTTTATTTTCAAATCCATTCCTCTATAGATTGGAGGTAAGTCACTGCGGGCTGTATATATCAGGTGAGTGACAGGAACGATGACATCAATAACCAGCTACCGTCAATGATGTAATGCCAGAATTACAGTTTCCCATTTTCTTTCGGCAGGAGAAAGCACTATTGACAGCTATTCTCAAATGCTGTGCTGCTGAGATGTCAAACATGCTCATTGATTAGTAATAGAGAATTATGGCAAAGCCCTTACGCCATTCATCAGTGGTCTCTATTAGTAGCCCAGCCCTTGGCTTTCGGACAGCGTG
This sequence comes from Nestor notabilis, assembly GCF_000696875.1. Taxonomy (NCBI): domain Eukaryota; kingdom Metazoa; phylum Chordata; class Aves; order Psittaciformes; family Psittacidae; genus Nestor; species Nestor notabilis. The sequence continues at coordinate 28,355 of NW_009916284.1, read as the reverse complement.
AGAATGCACCGTCTCTGCAGGAATAAGAAAAACAGGAGTTGGGAGCAGGCGCCAGCTGGAAGCCAGGGAAAGGCAACGGGCCCCAGCCTACTGCAGGAGGGGTGATTTAGGGCTCTGGCTGCTCGGCTCTGCCAAATGGGAAGAGCAGGGGTCAGGGAAGGCACACAAGAGGGAAAAAGGCCTGGCTGAGGGGCGATTTTACAGCAAATTGTCATCAGAGGGACAGCCACAAAGAAAGGGACAACATGAGAAAGATGATGTAGATAAAGCAGCCTGATTCTTCTTACACCTCCCATAAATATCTGGATGTCAGCTGCACTGTGAGGATGCTCTGGGTTTCACTGGGGCTTTGAGATTTTGCTTGGCTTCCATGGAAGTTCTGGCTTTCTGTCGCAAACTGGTGTTTGTTCTTTCTTGTTTCAATTTACATCCTTAGCACTGCTTTCTGTGGCTTTTAGAACTGGGGGGTTTTAGAAGATCTGGCTTTTACAGGAACAAAATACCCAAAGTTATACCCAAAATATACACCAAAATACCCCAATATATACTCAAATACTCCAAATGGGCACCAAGGGTACCATAGCAAGACCACATCATAGAATCATTGAATGGTTTGGGTTGGAAAGGACCTTAAAAATCATCTAGATCAGAACTCCCTGCAACCAGCATAAACACCTTCTACTGGACCAGGTTGCTCCACATATCCAATGGCTTTTCATTTCTCAAACAGTTGATCTGTTCCAAACTGTTACCTGCTCAAGGCGGAACACGTTTATGCAGATATTTTTACCAATTCAGGCAATCCCAAAAACCAGTCTAAGAAAAGAAAAAAAGCTGTGAAATGTTGAATAAAATGCATCTTCCTCTTTGCTCTCTCTCAGTAAATCTCATTTCACCTGAAGAGGGGTGCAGGGCAAGTGAGGTCTGAACCCTTCCTCTCTGGTCCTTGCAAGACTGAACAACACAGCCCTCCATCATCCGAGACTGCAGTTCTATAACGAAGCCACCTAAGTTACTTTTCGGGGGGGGGGAACCGTGAGCTGTCACTCCACAGAGCCTGAGACAGGTAAAGGTGCTAAAGGCTCGTTGCCTTGTGCCACCCAGACACAACAGCATTAATACGAGGGAAAAGCAGCAGAGTGTCTCCAACTTGCAGCGTTGCTAAGGCAGAAGACAGAGCGCAGCCTGGGATACCAAAACACAGCCTGATCAAGTGTTTCATGTAGTCTCTCTTGGCTGCTCGATGCAATACCTCCTTTGTTCCTAGCAGAGCTATTTATATCACACACTGAACCGAAAGGCAAGCGTCCAAAGGTTTGCATTTTAGGGTTAGTTTGGGCAAGTACCCAAACCTCTGGATGCTAAACTCTCCAAACCACCAGGGTTTGCAGAATTAAGCTAGAAATCACACACAAATGGGCTTTCTCCAAAATAATTTTTGCACTCCATTTGTAACTGAACCACTCTCTTGACATGTTTTTATATTTTCCTATCAAGATCTAACCAGGATATGAAAGCACTGAATACTAAGCAAGGAAAAAAAATATATATAAAGGTTGCCTAACTTGATTGGAAATATGGTGCAAGAAATAACATTTCCTCACACTGGAGGGGAAGGAGTCAGCCCTTCGCTTGGGATTACAGTGTTGGATCTGATGGCGAGGTATCAAAAATAGATTTAATTTTAATTAAAAAGATTATAGGAGTATTAATAGAGGGAGAGCATATAAAGAAGATAAAGGGGAGCCAAGCCAAAAGAAATGTCAAGGATATTTTACCTTTGGGGCTTCTGTGTTTTGCAAGCCTAGAGGTGCTTCAAGGTCCCCATGGGACAAAACACATCCTGTCTCTACGGCGGAGGATTTGGACAGGATGTCAGCGAGGCCTGAGCTCACATTTCCAGCTTGTTTTGGGGCTTGAAGACCTGATGCTCCACTTGGACCAATCCATCTTCATAGATGGAGCAGGGAGAGTGATTTTGCCAGCAGGGACCAGGTCCTCTAATGCTCAGCTGCGCAGCACTGTTGAATTCAGTGCCATGGGCCACGTGTGCCAAGTGACCATCAAGCCAACTTGCTAGGCACAGGCTAGCAGCCCAGCTCGGCAGCAGGCACGTTCTCAAGCACTCTGGCTTGTGTGCATTACAGTCATAGAATCACACAACCAACCAGGTTGGAAAAGACCTTTGAGTTCATCAAGTCCAACCATTGCCCCAGCACTGGCAATGCAACCACTAACTCATGGCACTGAGGGCCTCGTCTGCATGGTTTTTGAACACTTCCAGGTACGGTGACTCCAGCCCTGCCCTGGGCAGCTTGTTCCAATGCCTGAGCACCCTCTGGGCAAGGAATTGTTCCTAATCTCCAGTCTAAACCTCCCCTGCAATCTGAGGAAGACAACACAGCCCTGGGTTCCTGGCCACACAGAGCCCTTGCAGGAACCCCCTCCTTGGAGCTGCAGGGCAGGCAAGTGTTACCTGCTGTGCAACCACTGAGCAGAGACAGGGATTCAAGGTGAGTTTCGAGTACTTTTGTCTTCTACAGAGAAAGGTTTGGGAAAGTGGCAGTGTTTAGGAGGTAGGTTTGGGGGGAAAGAGAATACTTCTTTTACCATTCTGACCTCTGGGCAGCTGTCCGAGGCATAAAATAAGGCAAACAGCCTTCTGCACAGCAAAAGTCCTTGAAAGAAAAATAAATCGGAGGTTAAAATATTGTTCAAGCTCTATAATTTTGAACTGCCTTTTAAAAAGAATCCTACAAACTACACTCAAAAGCAAAGGTCATTTTAAAAAAGAATTATTAATTAGTAAAACATCTTGAAAACTATTACTTGTTCTCCTACTCTTTTTCCAACAGGGATATTCATTGGAACAAACCTTTGCCTGTGAACATTCCCCTTTTGAATGAATCAGCATTTTCCCCAAGCAAATGTTTCATTAAATATTTGTCAATCATCCTTATCCTGAAGCACCGTGAAGACCTACCATACAGCGACCTTAGATGCTGATGCATCTGTACATCCAGAGATGTCCTTCCAGGCAGTGATTTGCCCAGCAGGCAGCTGTAAACCAGTTGTCGGTTTCTTCTCCCACCAGTGTCTTTCACACTTGTGTTTTATCCTACAAAAACTCTCCTTTTCTGTCTGTTATGAAGCCCTAGATGCAAGAATTATGAGCTGCAACTCTCAGACAAGATACAGATGTACATGTTAGGCCACTGCACCTATCCTCCTTATTAAAGATGAAGACCCGTTTTATATATTTAGCCTTGATTTAGTTAACATTTCAAGTGAGAGACAAAATGCCTCACATCTACTTGAATAATAGATGCAACCAAAGCAATATCCAGTAATACAGAATTATGTTACTTTTTAATCAAACTCTCTATTGCTTTCTTCTCTTAAATTACAGATGATCTGTGCTATCCCAATATGTCATTCAGAAATGCAGCAATCCTGCAAAAGCACATATTTAAAAAAAAACCTTGAGAAATATCTTGTAATATTCATGCAGTAACGCTGTGTCTTTTTAAAGTTTCACTGACTGTCTATTTTAAAGCATTTTCTTCCAATGCCCTTGCTACCTAATTTGTAAAACAAATCCACAGTCCCGAACAAATCTGAAGGTGGACATATGTGTCCTTGTCTTGTTACTAATGTCCACTATTCCCATGTATTACAGTGGTTTATCAGCTTGCTCCCTTAAAGAATTTGACAGGAGTTTTTCTTGCCTTTGGCAATCCAGTTGCAGTCTCATTCTACATCTGTTTTGATTGTCAACCTAATTCTGAGAGCAGTCAAAAACCCTAGTCAGATCTCTCATGAATATCTTGGCAGGTTATGGCTTATTTAGGCTACAAGTAGCTCTCTTGGAGCAGCATCCAAATATACTACAGATTGACTCACACAAATATAAAACCCCTCCATGTTTACGATCAGTAAAATGCCTCCAAAAGATGCAAATAGTCTGCAGCACCTTCAGCCCATGTGAAGTTTCACCCTGCCCACTGCCAAGGCTTGATGCCTGCCTTGCTGCCTTCCGTCTCGCAGCCTCAGCTGCACATGGGCTGATCTCTCCTCCAGCTGCAGCAGCAGCAGCAAGGTGAAGCGCGGGAGCTCTTCAGGGAAAGGAGAGCAAATTAAAGCTCACTGCAGGAAAGTTGTGCCCCTGGCACTGTGCTCATGCAACAGCTGCAGATACAACAACTATCATCTGACATTCTGACATATACGTTGAGCAAAGCAGCAAGCGAGCCAATGCCTACACAATATCGCGCAGGGCTCCAAGTCCCAGCCTTGAGCAAAACAGGTGTATGACATCCTGTTGCTAGTCTTCAGAGGTTATGGGTACGAGGAGAGACATCTGAGAGAGGAGCAGATGAAAATAACAAAGAAGGTTAAGGCTCGGGTTGACAAGCTCATTGATAATATTTTAGATGGAACAGACCTGCACGTTGACTACAAATTGCTCCTAATGTCTCTCGTAGACTGCAGGCCACAGTCAAAGTGAAAATGGGCTCATTCATTACTGTAGGCAAGCAAATCTCTGAGAAAAGGAACCGCCGCGACCCAGAAACTCCAGATGTCCTCTGGGGCCGAGGCTGCAAAGCTGTCTTGGTGCCAGAACAACAGCATTCTGTTGTGTAGCTGCAGCCCTCGCGCTTAGATGTGACTAGATGGGAGCAATGAAATCCTTTAGTAAATATTTTTGAATTTGGTGGAAAATCCTGTTGCAGCATTTTGCTTTTTAATGTTCTGAGACTAATTGATTATCTAACAGGAGGCAAGGACACTGCCAGGAAAGACATTGCTCTTGCGTTAGCATCCAGTATTTGGCTTTTTGTGACATTTAACTGGGAAACAAAACCCCGTCTTTTGAAGAAGAATTTCAAATCCAATCTTCTCAATTTTTACATTAGAGACATTATGGCCCAGAAACAGAACATCGTCTGCTGTTCCTCGAAGTTCATTGCTTCAAGTCACATAGCTCCCTAGGCTAATCAGCCTTTACTAAGTTGCTGTATTTTGGGGAGAGAAAACACGTATTAAACTGAGGCCATGTCTACATA
>NW_009916284.1:2500-17500 GCF_000696875.1 Nestor notabilis | reverse complement strand
GCACAGGGGTCTTCTCAAGGAAAGCCCCCCACCAAATGTAGACCCCAGGGGAGATACACAAGCGGGTCAGTCTCAGCAGCACGACTTTCCCATATAAAAACCAGCTTTCCCATATAAAAAAATGAAGAAAGACAAGTGATTTATCCAACTCCCATTAACTCACAGCAAGCCCTTTAACCCACAACGCCGGGGTGCCACACTGACCTCTGCTACACAGCTCCTCCCAGGAAGCTCCATCCAGCACCACCCTAAAACCAGTAAAGCCAGTTCTTCCATCTCTAGGACAGTGTCACCTCAAAACACCAAGTGTAGCCTGGAAGGTGTTAGCAAATACATGGGAATTTGGATTTCTTTATGAGCTACTCAACACATAAAATCACAACACATAAAATGCTAGCCTGCTCGTCTGGCAGGCAAAAACTCCTGCAAGTTCAGGATTCAAACACTGTTTGGAACAATAAGCTCAAATGCAACAGTTTGTATTGCAAGACCTCAGATATCTTAAGCATTATCTTAAAGAGAGGAGATTTAGATTAGATAATAGGTAAAAATTTTTCCATGTGAGGTGGCACAGGGTGCCCAGAGGAGCTGTGGCTGCCCCATCCCTGGCAGTGTTCAAGGCCAGGTTGGACACAGGGGCTTGGAGCAACCTGCTCTAGTGGAAGGTGTCCCTGCCCGTGGCAGGGGTTGGAGCTGGATGAGCTTTAAGGTCCCTTTCAACACAAACTATTCTATAGCTCTGTGATTTACATCTGCTCATCCCCATTTTCTGCTCCACACCCCTCTCACAGGCACTCTTGTTGCAAGTGCAGTGCCCTGCAGGACCTGGGCAGAGCTTGCAGTGTCACTAACCTATATGGCAATGCAGCCGTCAAAGCACAGCGCCATAAAGAAGCACATAGCATGAGAGCACACAACCATTCCAGCCAGCAGACAACATCAGGAGCAGCAACCTGGAGGGGCACAAAACTGTGCTTTCATTCTTCCTTGCACAGCTATTCAGGAAGCACAGGATGTTTCATCTAGAAACCACTTCTTTATTAGTATTCTACTCTAAACCGGCATTGAAACAACTCGACGCTAAGAAAGGATGGACTTAACAGAGGATTCATTTTTTTGTATGACTTTTTTTCTCCTCAGCACCTAGGCTGTTTCAAATTAAAGAGAATCCGGCTTCAGGAGGCAGTGCTATTTTAATCATTCCAATGTGTCCAGTACTGGAGATGAACTCAAAAGGTGAATATTAAAAGTAGTTGTGGAATTCAGTCACTTCACGAATGAACACATAATAGCCAAAGGCAAAACCGGAAGGCAACTTCACTTCCAATCAGTGTTTTCATTTTATTGAAACCAGATTGGAATTCCTGGAAAGAAGCCTACATATCACATCTTTAATACTAATTTTCATATACTCCAGTAAAACTGTCAGGGTGAATCAGTTGTTGAAGGAGGCTTCCTGTATAATTTACAGATGTATCTCCCTGTAGCCTGCGATTTCATCCTGAATCAGAAACATGGTTTTGATCATACTCACAGATTTCCTCTCACCTGCACAGGTTTTTCCTTGGCTCTAATTTGATTATTAAAATTGGACGGTTTATGGCAAAGGTGGTGATAAAAATAAGCCAGCTGCTGTATACTCAGCAAGACTTTACTTTAGGTACTTATAGACGTACACACCTATAACTACGAGAAGAGCTGCATGCCTGCACACAGATATACTCCCAGCAATTCATCTGTTTAGGATGAAATAACACCCAGAAACCCAACGGCTCTGTCTATTCAGCGCAAACATCTTCATCTTCCAAAAACATCAAAGAATCAATAAGTGGCAGAGGATTTCCAATTGGAGATAAATATAACACTTGGATGAGGACTCTAAGAGCTTTTTCTCCTAAGCCCCACGATAAACCCAGCGCGTTGTTTGTTTGAAGCGGAGTCCAATGAGGCTGCGTGGCCCCCAGCCACCATGGCCACCTCCGAGGACACTCCGCTTTGCACTGATAGCTGCTCTTTTTGTTCCCCCGTGAGCCACCAGCCTGCCAAGATCTCTTGCCAAATCCCTTCCCTGCAAGCACACAGAGGAAAGAAGGGCGAGCGCGCTCACATACCCACCATGTCTGAATTCCCCCAAGTGCTGCTGTAGGAAGCGTGGCGTTATTCCCACTGTCTGGAAGGAGGGATGGGGTCGGTGGTGGGATGCCGGGGTCATTTTGCAGGGCTGTTGTAGCGGTGTGTCTGCACTGCTTGGCTTTAGGTGGTGTCAGCACTTCCATTAAAGCTCCATTAGTCTGGGGTTTATAACTCATCTGTAAGGATTTGCTCAGGCTGCAGGAACTTGGCAAACAAGGAGTGTATTGTGGGGGGTTTTTTGTTCTCTACCCTCAGTTGTTAAAAAAACCCCATGGCTTGGCTGCCTTTTAAGCATCTTTTGACACATGTATAAAATGTTTATTAGTTTTAGACATTTCTGTGCTTGTAAAACTCAAAATTATCTTCATTATAAAAAAGTGAAATTTAAGGAAGCTGAAGGGCACCTCTGGAGACTTCAATTCAAACCCTGCTGAGGCCACAACTATAAATAAGAGCTTACTTGTTTCAGAGTAGTTGCCATTCCTGGGCTTCACAAAACCAGGGCTCCGCATTGGCATGGGGGAAAGGTCTCCCTGTAATCCCTGGGACAATAAAGGCAGCATGAGACAGGCTGGAAGAGCCATGGGCAAGAGATGGTAAGACTTGCTTGGCAAAACAGCCCATTGCCTCCCTTACATGTTTTAACATCACAGTGTCCAGCCATAGGTGAAAGAAAGTCAGAGCAGAACATTGAAATCTAGTATTAAATATTGCATGTTGTCTTTTAACCATCTAATTATGGGGGAGGGAGGAGAGAAAGTGCAGGAAAGTAGCCAAGGAACCAGTGTTTGAACAGCCAAGTGTCACATGCAACGTGTTCCTTCAGCTGAAACCTGATTTCAGCTTTTAGGGGACAAGAATATATTGCTCTCTCTCACTGCAAGTGGGGTATTAATGCCCTGGCTGGACCTGGCTCCCAGCACCTTAATACAGCAGCATGCTCCCATTCCTGCCTAACCCTACATGACCAAACAAACAGCCCTACCCCAAAATAAGCCAGAATTTCGCCAGGACTGCTCTTCACACAGTATCTGGAAGGTGGAGCAGGAGGGCTTGCTATGTAGATCCCCCAATATCACACTTAAGACAGAAGAAAAAGCAGCAAGGCAATGTTCATGTGCTTGGCAAAGATCAGTAATATGCTAGAATACACATATGCCAACTCCTCCTTGTATTTTAAGTTCTGTCAGTACCATCTAGTTCATTGCATGATGGTTTGTTTTTATTTTTTCCAAATATAGGATGATTTTTTTCGCTTCAATTTAAAAAAACCTGCTTTAAATATGTATCAGTACAAGGCTGGGTAGCAAAGCGGGTTAATGCACCAGCCTTTCACCTCCAGGGGCTTGGTTTCAGAGTTGGTTGGGTGTCCGCTTGTCACATCACGGACTTGCTGCTCCCTGGCACAAATGGCATCAGGGATGAAGTAACAGGTCATTGCAGGTCAAGACCACAGCACGATGTAAGAAACAAGGTTAGAAACTGCATAAACTCTGAACATCCAAATTAGATGCAGCCGTTTCTCTGGTTAGTGGATTTATACAGCAGAGCTTCTATATTTAAACTATATGGAAGATGAGTAGAGGGTTTGTTTGTTTGTTCAACATACTGATGGAGCAGTGATTTTGCAAACACATACTGAAGTCTAGTCATAATCAGCAAAGCATGTAAACATACTCTGAGCTCCAAGGCTGTGCTAAAGAGCGTACTTGAACAAATCTGATATCACTTAAAAATCTACAAACTTTTCATTTTTCATGTTGTAAAGTTAACCTTGCACTATGCAGCACCAGACAAAAGCTGATAGTTGAATTAATGGGTTGCATTTCATCTAGACAGAAGACAATGATTCAGAGCTGCAGTAAATTCAAAAGCAGTATTTCCCACAGTATTTACACTAAGCCAGCCAGTAATACTCCATATCTTAATCTCTCCTTCCTGTTCTTTTATGTAAAATCCATCTAGACACACATTGGGAAATACTGAACCTCTGGCAACATGCTTTCTGTCTCTTCTTTATTTGTCTCAGTGCTTTACATCTAAAGCCATTTAAAAGGCATCATATGAGCACAGAGAAAAGTACCATGATGTCTTTTAAGGTGTGTGGGGCCAGCGTGGTACCTACACCTGGAGCTGTGGGGTGTTGCATAAGAAACTCACCAAGCACCATGGCCGTGTGGCTGCCTTTGGTTGCTCCAAGCCAATAACAACAACATTCCACACCTCCTTCTGGAGCTCTTCCCCTCATTACGTGACAGACATGTCCCAAGGGGCATCCAGCTCTCCCTGTGGAGTGGAAGATAGGAAGATATTGTTTATTCCTGTTGTGACAGAAGAAAGCCAAGAATTTTTAGGCATCCCAAGACTATTATCGTGGTTCTCTTTCATTGCCTGCCTGCGCCTTGTCCCAAAGCCAGCCTTGCAGATGCACTGGAGTATACAGATCCCATTTGATCCTAAGAGATTGCTTCCACTGGAGTCTCCCAGGCATTGTTCTAGGGTGACTCCCAAACCAAAACCTAATTTTCCTACTTATACTTCTAATTAAAATATCCTTTTATCTAGCCTGCATCAACCATACACAGCTGCTTTCTGCATTACTGTCACCCCCCTGAACAGCTTTTCCTCAGGCTCCTCAGCCCTGAATAAGTGGAGATTTGGCTTTTTTTTCCCAGTGTTGCAGCAACTTTGAGCTCCTCTTAGTGGAAGGATGGAAATTAGGATAAAGGCATTTATAGTGCATGAGCAAAAGCCCCACCAAAACCTAGGGCTTCAAAAAGCACCAATCTAGAACTATGCCTTAAACAAGGAAAAGGGTAAATGCTGACATTTGTCTATTAAATGCAACTTCAAGAATCATCAGTGATCAGCCCGTGACCCCCAGGGGAAGGCAGGGACAACCCCATTAGCAATCCAAGGGCACTCACTGTGGCACAGCCCTAAACACCTTCTGAAGTAACTCTTCCATGCTGAGAGGATAAAAGAAGAAAGCAAGAATATTTCTGTGTAATGATAAGGAGAACATAAAAACCCACAGATGCATCAGAAGTTTAACACAAGTCTCTAACCCACAGCATTTACAACAGTGCTTCTTACAGCATTTGTGTTTCACCAGCTCCTAAAAAAGCCACCACACTGAGGGACTGAAGATTAAGTCCCCAGCCAAGTCTCAGATTTATTCGTCAGTTCTTTTGACCACATATCCTTTATTTGTCATTCCCTTTAGATCTATCTTAGGGACATTCCTATGAGCTATCCTAAACTTAGAACCTGGAAATAAGATGATCTACATCAAGGAAAGACCTGAATTATTGCCACAGAGGTGACAAACTCAATGCAACAAATTTGATCAAGAAGGTGATAACAACTTAAGCCTGGCATCACCATGAGCAGATCAATGTTTAATTGATTAGTATGGCATGAAACTCAGAGTCCCTAAGGGAAACAAGAAGCTTTCTTGTCTCATTTCCTCATCCAGGACCTTAAAGCTAATGCAGTTCCAACCCGCTGCCACGGGCAGGGACACCTTCCACTAGAGCAGGTTGCTCCAAGCCCGTGTGTCCAACCTGGCCTTGAACACTCTTTCTTTTCCCCACACACGGCTTGAAGCTGGAAGGCATCATGGATACAGGACCAACACAGCAACATTTATCATTATGATCCTTCATTTCTTCAATTGACTAAAACATTAATCTTAGGGGTCAATCTGGAGATTACTCACCTCCTGCACAGCCAGGGCACATGTAAGCTGAAGTGCCATCAGGGAAGAGTTGATGGAGAGACAGTTAGCTCAATCATCCCCAAAGCTCATGCCAGTCTGACAAGGAGAGACAAGTACAGAGAAAGACAAGAACAGAGAAAACAAACAGAAAATAAAACACAATGACAGATTCCCTTTCACAGAGTGACCAAGGAACCCAAACCTGAGACAGATCGAGAAGTACCTTGAAGAATAAGAGTCCAAGATTTCATTTGAACATTAAAGTTCTAGTGGCTAAAAGGATGGATCCTCGGAGTCATTTTTTGGTGGTGCCTGATCATAAAGCAAAGATAAAATTTCAGACCCAAAGGTACACAAGCAACTGTTCTGCTCCAGGTAAACCCAAATCCTTGTTTCAGGAAGAAGGTGATGCATTGTCCATCAGGGAAATGGTGCCAGAGGACATGAGGTGCCTTCCACACAGAGCGACCTGGAGGGAGAGATCCAGCAGGATGGGGGGACATGCCCACCTGGATGGTCCCACTTGCAGGATGGGTGACAGGGCTACCCAGAGTGCCAGCCTCTGCCCCTAGCCTGAGTTTTGGGGACAGAGAAGCTTTGACCACCAGCAGTGCCTGTAAGATCCCCATTACACAGGACAGGGAGACGAGAAGGTCAGGCTGCATTGCTGCCACCTTCGCTGTGTCACTCCCTGTAATGTGCAAACCTCAAGAGCTTCTTCTTCAAATTGCAACCAGTTTTTCCTCCCTTAATTTTGGTTTACAGTGCCTAAAACAAGCTGGCCCGGGGCTGGCCGCAAGCGGTGTGCCTTTTGGAGTAGGATGAAGAATGCCTTTGTCCTGGCTCTGGAGGGCAGCCAGAGCAGAGGCTCCTGGATGGAAAGACATGTGCCTTGAATAGGCAACATTTTGTCATGTTTTCCCCTTTTTTGGTTAGTGTCTAATATCTCTTCCCAGGTCACCCAGTGCAGACAATTAAAACGAAAATCCCACAAACACTGTGAACAGTTGCAGAAGGAAAAGAGTAGAAAAAATAAATTAATCACAAGACTTATTTTCCTAAACTTAAATCTCCCTCAGAAAACATATCAAACCAGCCAGCACCCAGCACTGCGAATAAAATTATCAGCCTCAATAAATATTTCATGCTCCCATTCTAATTGCCAAAAAAGAAAGTTAATTTCAGAAGCAAAGGGGTTTTTTTTCATCCTTATTTTTAAACCCTTTCCATAATGACTGAATGCCTAATACGAAATTGATAAATTTTTAAAAGGTTTCTTTGAGAAAAAAAAAGAAACCCAGAGAAATTCAAAGCTGAACTTCAGCACAAGACCACAGGGAAGTCTATAATCTTTGGTCGGATGCCTGGCACACCACCGCTCCGGCCGGTGCCAGCATTGCATTCTGACAGAACAAGTGTTGCATGAGATGTGAAGGATGACTCCGGTCTGCCGAAAAACCCTGGAGCAGGTGTTCCTCATCCTCATTTGCAATGGAGCATGGCCCCTGGCTCAGTGAGCTGGAGCAAATGCGCTGGCAGGACCCATCATGTACCTGCGTGCTGAGATGCACTAATGATAATGGATGCAGGCCTATTAACCACCCCATTTGTAATGGCACACAACGCTGATTGCTCGGGGAGTGAGTCAGCGGCTTTCCAAGAGGGAGAAGGGAATGCCGGGAACCCATGATCCTTTGTGCATCCCTTCTGCTCTGCTGGGTGTACAACTCTGTTAGTCTTTATTTAATAATACAAATGAATACATGATTTGCTACATGATTATACATGAAGATAAGTCACTTTGGGCAGCGCAGCATCCGCTTCGTCGTATTGGACTGTGGATCAGCTCTGCTTCTCCATTATTATCTTTTGCTGGGGTGGGATGAGGTCCCTGGGTGAGGCTTAATCTGAGAACCACCAACTCCACAGCAAAAGTTAAGGGTCCAACAAGCACATGGGAACGTTGGGGTTTACAGAAGTCTCCTGCTTATCTTTGAGTGAATTTTTCCAGGCAGAGAGGGAAAAAGGTGCTACTCGGCTCCCAGCCTTCATTGCCTTGACTTCCTTGGGAAAGAAAATCCTCCAAGAGTAAGCTTTAAAAACACACACCCAGACTGCATCACTGTTTGTTGTCCTTCAATAACTCTGCTTTATACAAATGACTCCTTCTGAAAGCCTGTTCCCCCCGTTTGTGGAATAACAAGGCAATTCAGAAAGGACACAGTGGTTAATAAACAGAACACATTACCTGTAGGTACTTGACTCCATGGCCAACCTAGTTAAATAGTCACTTTTGGGCCAGAATATTGCAATCAGCAAAATACACTGTAATTATTATTGTAAACTCAACTACTGGATGTGCTGGGTTCTTGGCAAAGCCAAAGGAGCTGCTTACCCTGTCTGCATCGCAGCAGCTCTGCTGTGATTCCTTTGCAAAATGTACAAGAGGGCTCTTTTGTTACACTTTGCAAAATAAACCATTTGGTTGCCAATTTAGTCAAACAAGCAACTGCCTCCAATTATTTTGCTTAATTGCTTTTGATTATTTTGCTTAAGTGCTGTGCTTTTTTGTGCATAGCAGGCAATATATGAAAATAAAGAAGAAAGAGCAGATCTTACCTGAAGTTGTAACAACCACCTAGTATAAGCATGATTCCCATTGCAATGCTTCATGTGTGAAGCTTTGTAAGCAGAAAAAAGACAATTTGTGCACATAAGTTCCTAGATAACTGCATCAAAATTGTCTGGCACATTCTGGTGGCTTTACATCACTCCAAGAATTCAAACAACTATAAATATGACTTAAAAGTTGGTTTAATTCATTAGTGGAGCAGCACAGTATCTAAAAGCGCAAAGCAACTGAATCCCACCAGCTAGACTGGATCCAGTCTTTCCATGGCCAGGTAAAGGCCACAGATAGATGTCTGCAGAGATATATGCAAAAGCAATCATATTATGGGAAATTGTGTCTGCTGGTCCGTGATATATTCTATCTGTAGAGGTAGAGTTCACAAAAAAATGAGTGTGAGAAGAATGAAGAATGGAGATTTGGCCATTAAATGCAACATCCCAATATTAGCAATTAACCATATAATATTTTACTGTCCTGATTTTGCCCTTGCTCAACTCCTTGCTTTAAAGACCAGACTTGGCAACCCAATCCCCCACCCCCATATACACACAAACCACTCTGCTGGCAGTCACGCTGCAGTCATCAAAGGGGCTGGAATTTCTCTATATGTATTGTACAGTATATTTCAAAGGAATTTTTTTTCATGCACAGTATATCAATACTCAATGTGGGAGTAATTTAACTTCTTAATTTATTGCAGCAGTAACAGCATTTTCAAACTGGTCATAAAATATTCTTGTACTCTTCTAATCTGGGTTTTCAATGTTCTATAATGGGAATTCTATGAATAATATTGGGAAGTGAGAGATATTTTATACGGTATCTCTAAGGGAACAGTGTTATTGCATAAAAGTTAGGTGACATGGGAGAGACTGATAGAGGTGGTGTTTAAAAAAAATTTACCCTTCAGGATTTGTCACATGAATAATAATGATTTAGTGACGTTTTTCCTTCCTAAAAATCAAATCAACTGTAAGATAGGGTTAGAAAAAGTATGTTCTAATTATGGATGGCTTTGAACCATATAGAGCAAATACAGCTAGTAACAGCTATCTAATGGCCATTGCAAACTATTCAACTACTCTCTCTTGTCTAGTTTTGAATATATTCTTACTTGGTTTTTTGTATTTTGCTATTATTATTAGTGAGATTGAGACCCTACTGTAAGACATGCCTCATAAACAACAGCTACAGGCGCCTCCTGGAAGGATTTGCATTCACCACCATTAGAGGAGAGAGGACAGAGGAGAGGGGAGGAGAGGAGAGCCACTGTCCTCTCCCAGGCAGGGTTGGAGGTGGGTTTGCCCCTGGTCCCAGAGGAGAGTCTGCACCGAGCCAGGCACCAAACCTCTCAAACCTCATCACATGCAGCTCCTTAGCAAGCAAGATGCTTTGCAAACACAAGATGCAAAATGAAAGATGTCTTTGCACAGGAGGTCTGTGTGGATGGATGCTCAGGGGTCCTGGCACCGTGGTGCAGCACTTCCACCAGTGCTAGCCTGCCTTCCCTGGAGATTATTTTCCGAATTTCCTTTCAAGGATATTTGTCCTCTGATACTCCCTAGAGGTCAGCCACAGCCTGCCTGTCATCTTTTTGACTGGCACACAATTCTGCCTTGGCTGCAAAGAGAACCTCGGTTTTCCTCTCAATCAGTGCTCAGCTCTGAGCTCTCTTACTTTGCAGAAGCATCACAGGCAGCAGGTCTGTGGAGCAGTGTGGGTTGCTATCGCCTCCTCGCCCCATCAGTACCCAGTGCCAAGAGCTCCAGCCTCAGAGCAACACCCTGAGCTCCATCACTCTGCACACCCTGACCCCAGTTTTGATATGAACACATCATTCCTTTGCATTTTTGGAGCAGCAGGTTTCATTGTTATGATGCTTTCTGGTTTTTAACACTCCTGGTGAAATTTATTGTTGTAAAGCGCCCTGAGCACACTGGCAGGGAAAGACAATTACCCAGCATTTCCAGTCTCAGGAAAGGGTAATTGTGATATATATGTGTACTAGCTTCCAACACAGTCCTACAGCCTGAGTCTCATCTTTCCAATTCAACACCATGGTCTTGATGCTCTCTGTCCAGTTGCACCCTGCAGATGGGGGCTGTGTCCAGGCTTCTGCACTTTGAAATGACCTTAAGCATTGAGACACAAGTTACGGACTTGGGGTCAAGGCACAATGGAGTAACAATTGGCATCAGTATTTCAACTCACTACAGTATAGTTATATTCACATAATTTAAACAAGAACTCACCCTGAACGTTGTCACTGGTGTACGATTAGGGGATGCTGGGAGTTTCTTGATGAAACTGTTTTCCAGGGAAACAGCCATTCATTGAACCTGAAATGTCTCACAGAGCATCAAAAGCTCAACACCACACTGAACCAGTCCCTGCCCTGTTTCCCCGGGCCATAGCTTTCAGATAGTCACACAAAATAAGCCAAACCCAGCAAGTTCAGGCTGTCAGGGCAGAGCCACCATCCCAGGGCTGAGATGCAGCTTGGGCACATCACTCCCAAAGCGAACAAGGGAACTGCATGCTTGAGCCCAGCCAGATGAAGCAGATTTTTCTGGTCAGCCCCTCAGCAGCTTTTCTGGTATGCACTAAAAGCTCCAAAAAATCATGGATGAACCAGAAGCTTCTTCCCAGCTTACCCTGATGGTGAAGGAAGCAATGTACAGAACCTTACTGGGGCACCAAGCCCAAGGAATGGGCATTTCTATGGCAGACTCACACCATGTGCATTTCTAAGGCCTAAAAAGGTCCATACTTGAATCACTGCCCTGATGCACACTCTTTTTTTCCTCTTGTGTTTTTATTTATTGCCATTTCATCATTTATTCAGCGACAAAGCACATGGAATGAAACACAACTGCACAAGGGATGGCGTGGGACCGGCCCTTCCGGACTGGATGAAAGGTCCATCCATGTCAGTGCTCATCCCTGCCTCCAGCCCACAGCCAGAGGCCAAGCAAGAGCTGGAGCAAGGAGGAATGTTCCCTACAGCTGTGCTCTCCGTTCCCAGAGATTTCAGTAACACACAGTCCTGCCTGGATAACTTTTGGCCCACGCTCCAAGCTTTTAGTCCTCACATTGCCTCACGTCCCATGTAGAAGACACCCCACACCCTTGACCTGCCTTGTGGCCTCTGTCTATAACCAGATGGAAGGACTGCAGATGTTTATATTCTATATACTCTCTACGTGAAAGTGCATGACAGGTTTATATGCTTGTGTTACAGTGCTTTTTAGGTATTTCCTAATATTTCTTCATATTTGTCTATTTTTCCTTTCACTACTACTGAACACTGCATGTACACAAGCGCACGTGTACAAATGCCCAAGCCCAGACACAGCCATCCTGAAACCACTCTCTCCATTCCCTCTAATCATTAATTATTTTACACAAGAAATGCCAAACAGCTGGAAGCTTGGGAAGAATAGGTTATGAGCTGACTTGAGAAGGATACAAGACGGATGCAAAGGACAGGTGGCAGAAATTCCCCCTATTTTCACCATCAGAGAGTTTCACATCAATTCAGTATTTTCTGCAAGACCTGAAGTACTCCTGCTGCTTGGTCTGAGACATGAAGGATCTTATGTCTGCTTTCATGTGTGCTAGCCCTGCTGTATTCTCCTGACTGTGTAGCACAGCTGGGCTTTAGTTACCTCTAAAGCTGCCCAAAGGCAGCAGGGGTTCCCAGCTTCATATTCACGGGTTTGCTCATGTGCACACCCACAGACATGTACACACACACGCATGGAAATCTTTCTCCAAAAGAAAGGAAGCTTCCAGGCAAAGAGAAGCCTCTGAGGTTACCAACAGCACAGGTTAATTGACATTTTTTCAGTGTCGCTGCTTATGCCTTCTGGTGTAGATAAGGCTGAGAGGAATAATAATTTCCCTGCCTGGCTACCCGTTTCCAGAGCTGCTGGTCAACGGCAAAACATCTGGAGCTCAGTGAGAGCTCCCTTCACGAATTAAGAAAACTGGATTTCTAAAGGTTTCATCAAACCTGAGATATTCCAAACGACATTTCAAGCTCAAATCAATTACTTCTTGGACAAAACCTCCCACTTCTTCAAGACAAAAACGTTTTCCTGGAAAATGTCCAAGCTTTGTATATGACAAAATGTGAAGTTAAGCTCAAGGGAGAAGGAAGTACCTTTGGCACATCTGCTGAAACTAGAGGAATTGTGTCTCTGGCTATGGTGAAGGAGGAGGAATGTAGCAACTTAAGCCTGCTTTGTGGGGTCAGGAAACACAAAGAAGAAGTGATGAAAAACAGCCCAAAGCAAGAGGAGAGCGATTTAGTTTCTCTTCCATGAGGCTGCCTCAGCAGCTCAAGGCAGGGAAGAGGAGGTGGGGGAAGGAAAAAAGAGGAAAGCTAGAAAGAAATATGAATGAACAAAAACTGAGGGTGGTTTGGTTGGGTTTGGGGGTCTTTTTTTTCCTTTCTTATCTGCAATGGCTTTTGTAGAGATTTCAAAATCAAGAAGAGAGAAATCAGATCAGAAATACTGAGCAGATTCTCTTGTAGCTCAAAATACTGTTGGCACCTCTCCTAGGGGTAGACCAAGAACCACACGATTCCTCACTATCGTCACAGGAGGATTTTCCTTGAAGTCCAGCTAATCCATTAAGGGAGCAGACTAGCAGGGGCAATGGGCCAAGATCCACTGCTCTGAAAGCTCTGAGAAAGCAACTCAAAACCAAGCTGTGGTGTTGCTACAAGGGTTGGTGTCTTATCCCTCTGCTTGAGACAAAGGATTAGCGTGCTTATCTGGGAGCAGCAAGCTAGCCTCAGCCAAGGTGCTGTGGCACGAGTGCTCATCGGCATCGGTGGTGGGCAGCAAAGAGCGAAAAAAGGAGGAGAAAACAGAAATCAATCAGCAAAAGCCCTTGGGAAAGGGATATTTTGAGGCTCTCGACTGGCTGTGTACTCGGTGTGGTGTGGAGGGCTGGGGCACAGTGAAGCTGGTGAGCAGAGCAGGGGACACAGGCGCGCACCAGCGGGGCCCTTGGTTCATGAACCTGTCAAGTCTAAAAGCCTGTTTATGCTTAGCCAGTCTGCTGGAAGCACATCTGCTAATATCCACTAAAGTTGTAGGGAATATGTGGATGTCTTCTCTGCCTTGCTTGGGAAGCCAAGTACCAAGGACGCTATATTCTGCTTGGGGGAGTGAGTGAGCCCGGCAAAGTACTGTGAGAAGCTGCCAAGAAAACAGGAGCAGGGGTAGACAGAAGAGGAAAAATACCCCCAGTCAAGCTCAGCATTATTATTTGTGCCCTTTCAAGCCTTCTAAGCAGTTACACATACCTGGGCCACTGCAGCAGGGCAAGCAATGCCCAGGCACTTTCATCCCCACCTGGCAGCCTTGTGGACCCAACACCAGCATCTGGCACTGGACAAGATGTACTGTGACAGCTCAACAAAAGCCCTTTTTCAGGGAGGGTGTGACAGCAAATGCATGAAGGGGAGAGCGCTTGCACCCCTGTACCAGATGCTCCGAGCTGATAGCAAAGGCCAAGCAAGAGCAGCTCCTGCAGTCACCCAGGTGGAGCTGCAAGAAGCCCCAGAAAGGACAAAACACACAGTGCCCTGATCCAAAACCACCCAAGGCAGCTGCTTCCACACCTTCTGAGTAAACCTGTCTGACAAGTGAGTAACTTCATATGTTACATAGACCTCAGTACTTAAATAATGGCCAAAAAACCCTAAGAATCTACAATTAACCACTTGGAGCCTGAAATAGCTAAGAAGTTTATGGAAAAAATATAGAGTTCCTGCAGTCTGGCATTAGGAAGTTTGTTCTATTATTAGGGGTAATTTTAAAGAAATGTCCTGACAAGCATTTGGCATGATCAGCAGCCATGATCAGAGGGCAAGAGAGCAAGCAATGCCCAACTCTTTCTCTGCCTGTCTGCATAAATTCAGTTAGTGAGAACTGTCAGGAGCTAAAGGAGAATGTCCCCGAGTAAGAAAAGAAGAACTGAAGGTTGTGTTCCTTCTTATTAGAAATGTTCAAAATCTGTGCCAACTGCTACAGTTTTGGAGTAGAATTGAGCCTGAGTATAGTTAAAGTTTAATAAAATACAAATAATCTGAAATCACACACACTCAAATCCACCCCTACCCAAACAGCTCAGGGTCTGAAGTATAAGCAATATTAGAGAACAATTTCTCACTGTATCTTTAGCCTGTTGCTTCTGAAGAAGAGCACTGCACCACCCTCGTGCAAGACATCACACCAATAAACATATGCTCACAAATTTCCCAGCTCAGCTCTATATCAGCCCAGCCCAGCTAAATACAAACAAATTAAGAAATAGGGAAAAAAAAAAACCCAAAACCAGGATTTCCATGACAAATGGATTTTCTGTGTCTGAGCCACAGCACCGGTGTCACGGGGAGTGAGCGGCATGAAGGCTTCAACTCTATTCATCATTGCCAAGTGGCACCAACTTCTCTAGATGTTGGCTTGTAGAGGAAGGGATTAACAGGAGGGGCCCT
>NW_009916283.1:2905-4191 GCF_000696875.1 Nestor notabilis | reverse complement strand
TTAACCAAGACAAGCGCAAGGTCCTACACCTAGGTTGGGGCAATCCCAGGCACAGCTACAGGCTGGGCAGAGAAGAGGTTCAGAGCAGCCCTGCAGAGAAGGACTTGGGGGTGGTGATTGATGAGAAGCTTGACATGAGCTGCTTCAGTGGGCGCTTGAACCCAGAAACCAACCGTATCCTGGGCTGCATCAAAAGCAGCGTGACCAGCAGGTCAAAGGAGGTGATCCTGCCCCTCTACTCTGCTCTTGTGAGACCTCACTTGGAGTATTGTGCAACTGTTCTGATGTCCTCAACAGGACATGGAGCTGTTGGAGCAAGTCCAGAGGAGGCCACGAGGATGATCAGGGGCTGGAGCAGCTCCCTTATGAAGACAGGCTGAGAAAGTTGGGGCTGTTCAGCCTGGAGAAGAGAAGCTGCGTGGAGACCTTATAGCAGCCTTCCAATATCTGAAGGGGGCCTACAAGGATGCTGGAGAGGGACTCTTCATTAGGGACTCTAGTGGTAGGACAAGGGGTAATGGGTTTAAACTTAAACAGGGGAAATTTAGGTTAGATATAAGGAGGAAGTTCTTCACAGTGAGGGTGGTGAGGCACTGGAATAGGTTGCCCAAGGAAGTTGTGAATGCTCCAACCCTGGCGGTGTTCAAGGCCAGGTTGGACAGAGCCTTGGGCGACATAGTTTAGTGTGTGGTGTCCTTGCTCATGGCAGGGGGGTTGGAACTAGATGATCTTAAGGTCCTTTCCAACCCAAACTATTCTGTGATTATGATTTTAAGGAATATGCTTGAATGACTGGCCAATGGCAAGTCAGCACATGCTCTTGCCAGGCAAATTGCTTTATATTCCTGTATTGTGCAGACTTACTGCATCAGGTTTTGCAGGAACATCTCCTCTATCCTGAAGATGTACTTAGGCCTCTAAAGGCTGGTGGGAATAAGGATTGTAGGGAAGGTCAGACTTTATCCACTTTGTCTTCCCATGTCATTTTTATGCCTTGTAAACAAGGACCACAAATGTTTTCTCCCTACCTCTCCCAGTCCTTCCCACTTCTGCATCCCTAGTACAAAAGCTGCATTGATCTCAATTCGCACTTTGTTACGTCTTAGTTGTGAACTTGTGCTCCTTTTTTGCAACTCTGTGCTGCTCCCATCCCTAGCACCTGTCATAGCTAGGGCTGCAGCCAAAGGTTGAATCTCCAACCAAACCAAGCCTGGAACTCCTGAGGATCAGCTGCAATAAGGTCATATTGATCTGTGGCTGGGCAGATGTGTGAGTCAAGCAGACTT
>NW_009916283.1:1623-2874 GCF_000696875.1 Nestor notabilis | reverse complement strand
TGCTGAACTTAAATGAGTGTCACTAAAAGGTATGCATTTGATCCTGTAACCCTCTGCCATGCGGCCTGGAGCACTAGGGATTTGCTAGGGAGTGTACTGGAAATAGAGCTGATCTTTAATGTTCACCTTGTCACTAAGGACAACTGACCTGCAGCTCTCAGTCTTATGGAGAACGGAGTACTCCAGAAGACTAATACTTGCATAATTCTGCTTGAGCTTGCTCAGGTCTTGCATGTTCTATGTTAAACTGAGTTAGTTAGCTGATTTCATGGGGTATTTCTGCACTCCCAAATATTACCTGCAATAGCAATTAAGCTTAGGATTTTTTATTATCTGGAACAACTCCATGTTTGAGATTTAATGGAGAGCTGACTCTGTAGTTTAACTGTCTCAGTTTGACTGCAAAATATTGTTTGGGGCAGTTGTCCTTTCTCCCCAGTCATATTAACTATCCCTGTTCGCAGGTTCTAGGCAAGATGTAGTTAGAATTGGAGCGCTTTTGCTTTCTTCTAATCTTTGCAAGCTTCTTGTAACATTTGCAGCTCTGTCTTCTTGATGAGCATATTGTGAAGAAGGTATAAACGAACATGTCTTAGCCCGGGCTGCTTAAATACTCCCTGATAAGGTTGCATGTGAAAGTTGTATTGTTACCTATTCACTGCACTGTGTTGTGTTTATTAGAGTGCATGATCATTCTCTATGTACTGGATTTTATTTTTCTCTCTGCCTCTTTACCAGAGAAAACGGCAGAGTTCTTCCTCCAGCACGTGGACAGCGCATGTGTTTTCTGGAATGCCAGCACCCGATTCTCTGACGGCTATAGATTTGGACTTGGTAAGGGATAAAATACTGCAGGGATGTGACTGCAGGATTTGCTGTTGCATGAAAAGTGTAGCAATCTGAATCCTGGAAGATAGAATTAGTCTCTGATCTTACTGTCTAATAGTACAAGGTTTTCAGGAAAGGTACCATAGGAAAAGTTGAAGCCCAGACATTTTATCCATCTGGAATGACAGTTTAGTATCTCTTTTCTGCCAGCACCAGCTAAAACTGCTACACAGACTATTAATGCAGATTAATTTAGTGTAGGAAGCAAAGATGTTTTGGATCCATTGAAGTTCTGTCCAATCAGAATTAAGTATGCTGTATGCATGTAATGATAGAACAATGCAACCCAGGACCTGAAACTAGTGAATGGTTTTTCTTTTGCTTCTCTTTCTAATGATGCTGTAAGGAATGCCATACTTCATT
>NW_009916283.1:0-1585 GCF_000696875.1 Nestor notabilis | reverse complement strand
CCTGCTGGGCCGACTGAGCTGCTGTCCAGTGTGCCAGCCCTGCAGTGTTGAGGAATGAAAGGCAGGAACCAAACTGAGTGTCAGTTGCTTAAATAAAGAGGTGCACCTACTGTGATTGCAGAATACAAAGGAAACATACCTTCCTGAGGCAGAAACTCAGGAGTCTCCATAGCAGGCTATTACTGTGTCAGCTGGAACATTTACTGTTCTGTTGGATTAAAAAAATTCTAGCTAGGGTCTTGCAGTATCTCCTCAATGTGATTAAAAAGGACAGAAGATGAGATTGCAATTTTGACTAATGTAGTGTTTAAAAAAAAAAAAAAAAAGGATTAAAGCATCAGGAAATAAGTCTAAGATCCATATAAGAGGTACCTTTTCTTTCACATCTTTCTCTCTAAAAGTAACACTGTAGCAGCCAGAAGTATAAACATAACAAGTTATAATGTAATAGTTCAGCTCCTCTAACTTTTAAATTGAGTAAAGGCAACTTCTGGCATTTGGAGGGGAACAGAGAAAGGCAGGTCACTGAACAGCAACTGGTTTTATATAAAGGTGCAAAACTCCTAAGTATGAAGTGAACATCTTCTGAAGATTAATCTACCTTTTATCTTGTTTCCTGCAGGTGCTGAAGTGGGAATTAGTACTTCTCGGATCCATGCACGTGGACCAGTGGGAATTGAAGGACTCTTAACTACAAAGTGGTTGCTGAGAGGGGACAATCATGTTGTTTCTGACTTCTCGGAGCATGGGAGCATGAAGTATCTTCATGAGAGCCTCCCTCTCCCTCAGAGAAATACCAACTGAGAACATGAGGGCAGCGGGAAAGCCCAGGGCTATAATTAGTTCCTGGACATGTTGAGACTTCAGGGCACTCTCTGGGGATGGAGTTTGTTTTTCATCCTCAGGAACATTGTTCTCGGTCACTCCACAGTACAACAAACACCAAATGATCCCATCTGTGAGATTATTTTTTTTTTATTTCTGACTCGGTTTCTTAGATAGTATTTGCAAACAGACCTCGCTCTGACTTCAAAACACAGGTAACTAAGGGAAGATTTAAGTACCTGCTGTGTTCTTTTTGTATCCCATGTTCCTTATAACAAATATGCTTGGTGGCAGAGCATTGGGTTTTTGTCTTTGTGCTATTCAGCTGCTACCTGTCCTGAGAACAAACCAGATAGCTGGTGGGGTGTTGGTTGGTTGGTTGGTTTGGGTTTTTTTGCCTTCTGCCTTATAATCCAAGGCAGCTCTTGAAAGCCAGAAAGCTTTTACACTTTCATTCTTTGATTACTCTTGTGATAAGGGCATAGGTGTTTCAAATGCATAATAAGCTTTTGACCAAGAAACCTTTTATATCTCTTTGTATTGTTTACTATTGTAGATAAATAACACAGCTGTTTCCCACGTGAACTTTGTTATCTATTTGTACCGAAGGTTTATTTTTCTTTGGTTTCATATAAAACTTGACCTTCCACAACCCCTCCTCCGCGAGCAGTGCTGCTTCATCACTGCTTTGTCATGGATAACGTCTGCGGACTCGCTTCTTCCTCTCTGTGCTGAAGCGAGGCCCGGCGCTGGGGAGTCC
>NW_009916282.1:12315-17377 GCF_000696875.1 Nestor notabilis | reverse complement strand
TTATTATATATAGTATAAATATATGTATCATAAAATATTTTTGTGTTCTTCTATATATAAATTTCCATTATACATTTTTACAGCATATTCAATTTCTACATGTGCTCATGTGCTTTCATAGTTAAGAGCATTAGCTGAGGGAACTATAGTCCTCATTTTCTGCCAAACACTGTTAACTGCTCTGACTCCTTGGATGCTGTGCAAGCAAGATTCTGTGTTCAACATGGCAGGGATATGATAATGCTTGGCACTAAAAATGGTTTAGATTCAATATTTTTCAGCAGCTCTGACAATCCTTAGGAGGTTGCTTTTCTCCAGGCAAAAGCTTGGTATTTTAGGTGCAAAAGTGAGTTCAGAGAGTTAAGTTGGCTGTCACCCACCTGCCTGAAAAAGCTCAAAGGAAGCACTTGCTGTCTTACTCCATGCATATTTTCCATTAGATCATTGATACAGCAAGATTTGGAAAGGCTAAAGTTGCCCCCAGGAATAATAGCCTAGGCCAGCAGAGAAAAGGAGTTTCGTACTGCCCTGCCTCTGAGCATGTTTTGCAGAGATTTCAGTGTTTCATAGCTCTCAGTTTCGTCTGCTTCCCCGTGCCCACTATACCTGTCCCCTGGCTATAGTCTGCACCCCACTTCTCCTCTTCCTTCGGTCCACTTCTGCTTCCTTGATTGTTATGGATGTGGTGGATGGAGTTTAATCTCCACGTTTCTGAGCTTGTCCTACATTCTGCACTGCTGAAGTCTGCATTTTCTCCTGTTCCCCATGGCACTTCAGAGGATAAGCTGTTCGATTTTTCTCTTAAGAAAAAAACCCCATCTTATTTCATATACTATCAGCAAGCAAATTTGATGTAAGTAGCTCCTGGGAAATGAGGCAAAACATGCAAAGCAGGCACCCTACATGGCAGTGTTGCAGTTGATATAAAAATACAGCTTTTCCTTCCTTCCTTCTACTGCCACACCTACCCAAAACTGCTGGGGTCAGTCAGGCATGTCCCATAGCATACTGCTTCCCCTCTCCCCCTTACCCTGACAGTTCATCTGCAGATTTAATATCACAAGAAGGAGGATAAGCTGTGACATAAGGCAGTTCACCACCTCATTAGATCTCTTGTCATCTTCCTTTTCCCAAGAGCTTTTCTGATTGTACAATACTCATGATTTGGGCCAATAGTCCTGGAGACACCCTCTGGGCAGTGACATGTCTTCTGGGAGTACCTTTAAGTTTATAAATTTGAAAGCACTGGCTACATGATGCAGCTCCTAATGGAGGTCAGGTACTTAAAGAGCATCTTTGCCTTCACTGAGCTTTACATCTAACACTGGCCACGGAGCTAAACAGCCAAAGGCGGCCACTCCTTTTACAGTGATAGTGAGGCAGATCTCTTCTGTTATGCAGATGGCCAGTGTAAGCATCCACAGATAATAACAAATAAGTATAGACAAGACCCCCAAAGATAAGGAGAGCAACGGCAGCTTTTGATGTTAGAGCAAAACAACCTCAGAATTCCACCCACTTTCCTGGGAAAATGGCTACTGCTGAAAATCCTATTGCCACTTCCTTTTCCAGCCCAGCTTGCATTAGTCTTGGCAAAAGTGCCCCAGTGACCAAGCACTCCTGAGAGCCTCTCAGATGAAAACACTCCCCTGTTGATGCTTGGGCAGGCAGGAAACGTGTGGGTTGCCAGGCAATCCTACTCCTTTGGGAAGCTGCCCCCAACAACATTTTTAATGCTCTCCCTAGGTTGTAAAAGTCTTGTAACACATGACTGAAAACATTCTTCTGATGTTTGCAACCGTGCTGGTGGTTACCAGGGAACATGGGGGGCTTCTGACTGACCACCAGATACGTAATGGGCAGATTTACAGCAGCCCCTGGTATGTGCATTGACCTTTGCCATGTCATACTTGAAAGCCTGATAAGAGATAGTGCTATAGAAAGTGCTAGAGTGCCTGCCACAGGCTCCGTGCATAGCAAGAGGATTCTTTTGCATTTGGAAGGCATGTCTCCCAGTAACAGAAAAGCCAAGGCTTATTTTGCCTAAATGTGCTCCGTCTCAAGGCAGTCGTGTCGTATCCCGGTATGTGAAATGGGGATTCCCAAGCCCAGAGGAATGGGTGTCTCAACTCAGTGGAGGATGAAGGCTGCTGCAATTTGAGTGGTGGTGCCAGCTCTGCATCAAAGATGGAAAGCTTCCTTTGTGAATGGCTCTCAGTCATGGAAAGCATGTGTCCAGGGCACTGATAGAGGAGTGAACCTCCTCTTCTGGCAAATGGGAATGCTCATGAATTAAGCAAAGCAATAAAGATTCAGATAAGTCTATTGCTAAGTCGTCTCTGGACAAGTTTCTGTCTTCTGTGACTAGCAATGGGAGCTGGGGGAAGGGGGAGGAGGGGGAGGAAGGGAAAGTTCTACTGAGAATTAACTACAAACAAGCTTCCCTCTTTTTGAGGAGAAAGCTGAATTAATGGTTTGTACTGCAAATCTGTGCTCTGTCTGCAGCAGTGCTTACCAATGACTAATTAAAACCTCATTTAAATACATGGAAGAATGAACGTGAGGGACAAAAATCTGTGGATGAAATGAAAACAGTATGTTTCTATTTTGCATAATGTTTTACATTTGGTGGTTTACTCTGAAGTGTTAAAAATTCTATTTAATTCATAAGTGATTGAAAAGCAGCTTGTCTCTGCTCTATGCACATGCACAGATTTGTTCCAATGGGAATTGTGCTCCTCTTCATAAAAGAAGAAACAGCAGAAAACGGGTGTGTTTCATACCCATGTACGAGATCTGAATTCGTTAGGAAGAAAAAGTTTATTGAGAAGTAAATAAAAAGAAATAATTTAGCCAAAAAGCTGCCATGGATTGATTTCTGCTTACAGGTTGACCGAAGGTATACATGCGTGTCTAAGACATGGAATAATAAGAAAGAAATAGAATTAATAATAATTCAGGTGGATAACCTACAGTCACTTAAAGGGGGTTTTAGTTTTCTAAAATTTAACAACTGAATAACTTTTCTTATTTCCTTGGAAAACTGCACAGCAGGACACTTATTTGCATGAACTTTTCCAGTAACTTCTTTTTGTCACGTTCATTCAATGTCACACAAATATGAACAGGAAAAGAAAAAAAAAGCAACTCCTCTTGTGTGTGCTTGGTCTTCCCACTGTCTCAGAGAAGGACTGATGCTGCAGGGTACTGAAAGCAATGAGAATGGCATAGGCTGACCCTGGGCAGATTATCTAATCGTGGCACTTTTTGTCTTTACAGGTGATCCAGCCACATATGCCGAGGTGAAAGTGAAATGGCACAGACCTGACAGCACACCCAAGACTACACAAACAGGTACTGCAGTACTGCAGGACACTTCACGTTTTCTCTGTATGTTTTATCCTCTTTGTAGACCATTATAATCACATCTAGTGGAGGAGTTTCTCAGAGCCAGGTGCCCAAAGAGATGTTGATATGATCTAGGCAAATTAAAAGACCTTCAAAACCTTTCCCATCTGCTGGTTTTCCCTGGGGGTGCCTGAAGGCTACTGGTGACAGTGTGTTCAACGTCAACAGATGGAGTCATAGGCTCCCAGGGTTTCATTAGGCTGAACTTTTTGTGCCTTGGCCCCAGCTAAGTCGGACAGGATTGGTGTCCCTTGCCTCTGGGGCTCAGTCAAATGAGCCTTTGGCTTATTTCTGTGCTGCTCGTACAGACAGCATCTGGGAGCAAAGGGTGGCTCAGTGTAAGCTGTGCTGGACCAAACCAGCCCCTGGCCACTTACCTCCTTTGGACTCCGTGAGACCTGTTTGCCTGTGGCATTCTGCCGTTACACACCTCTAGTGAGTTAGACCCACATAAAAACCAGCAACTCTCCACCCGGCCAGCAGCACACTTTTCCAGGCATGGGACAGTATCACTTGCTGTCTTTGCTGCAGGTGATTTTGGTCCATTTTTCCCTGCTTCCCACTCCCGAGGGATGCTCAGAACATGTGGTCAAAATGCATTTTGCAGTAAAGGCACTTGCAAACTCTTTTGTTCTTTTTGGCAACAATTTCTGTCTATTGTTTTTCATTTCCAAATAGATTAGGGTGAATGAACAGGTAAGAAATAGTATTTAAAGCACAGAAAATCAGTTACTTTCAGAAAGCAGTAGCTAGAAAGCAAAAATTAGGTTTTGAAAAGTTATTTGACAAGATAAATTGCATCTATCTTTTCTTAAGTAAAAATTCTAAGATGCCCTAAACTGTTTTCTCAAACTGTGTAACCAACCCTAAAAGTAAATTTGACTCTTCAAAGTGAAACAATATATTGGGCATAAGTTTTAACTCACGAATATGAACAAGAAAAGGAAAGAAAATTAGTGCAATGCATAAGAACAATTAAGATATTTATAGATAAAATGTTAGCAGAAAATGCTAGTGAGAACAAATGTTTCCATTTGTGGCTTAATTTGGCTTTACCACAAGGAAAAAGAAACTGAAAGCTTCCGATGGTCTTTCTGCTTAAAAGTAGCAGTTGGGCAGACAGGAGAGTGGGCCAAGTGGAGATCTCAGTCCTGTTGTTACAAAGGCAAAACCAATTTCTTGCTTTCATTTAAATGCCAGTGAAACAAGGACTGGACTGCAGCATGAAAAGTATTGTCAGTAACGCTGTTCTGACACGTCACCATCAGCCCACCTGTTTGTTGGCTGCATTTTTATACCCCAGTCCTCCCTTCCTCTCTCTAATTCTGCCTACACTGTCTGTATGTCCAGGTGTTCAGGATTTTGTCCAAGGAATTTCACAAGCCGTATGAAATATATATGGATAAATGCGATTGGGGAGCCTCATCCCTTCCCATTCTTCACTGAAACCTCTTTAAAACCACAGAAGTCGGGTGTTTGTTCTAATTCCGATTTAGACTGTTGTGGTTTTTTTACCATACAGATCAGCCTAGAAAGTGTTAAGGAATGAGGATCAAAAGAACACAATGATCCTGGGCAGGACTACAGTTGGAGCAGAAAATAGTGGAGGCAGGGATTTGACTAACTAAACATGTGCTGCTTTGTTGTGCTTAAA
>NW_009916282.1:8081-12284 GCF_000696875.1 Nestor notabilis | reverse complement strand
GGAAAGAGTCTCTAGAATTTCAAGTTACCTATAAAACGTCTTCTTAAAGCCTATATGTGAACTTCAGGATTTCCTTGTGGGTCTTCAGTTGAGTAACCTCAGAAAAATAGCCCACCGTAGCATGACCATTGCAAGCCATTCTCCAAGGGAAAGGCAGGGTGTATTCCAGAGTGAGAAGCGCTGGCACTGCTGTGCAGGGCTGGTAGGCAAACTGCATGGTAAAGTGTTCATACAGCAATGTTGGCAAATCTGTGCACTGCCACAGAAGGTGAGAACTCACATTTCCAGGCATCTTCTCGACGGTTATAATGATAAAAACTAGGACTGGCCTGGAAGAGGGTTCATCAGGCCCTGAAAATGTGATTTTATATATAAACATGCATATATACAGGTTTATGTATGTATAAACCTAGATACATATATAAAGTGGTGGGATTATTTTTTTTTCAGTTAATATCTAAAGTGCTAGGACCCACAGCTTTCCAGTTTTCAGGCATTTGTTTTTTGGTTAAGAAAAAAATTTCCAAAGCAAGATTTAGCTTCTACAGGTACATTTAGCTGAAAAAACCTCAACAAGTTCTCAGTCGCATCTGCAACACACCAAGAATATCCTCAGAAACTTGCTCTTCAGTTCCCACAGGTGCTAGATCTATAGCACACAGCGCAACACATTTCTGCTGAGCGCCTAGTTACCATGCTTTTGCATACTCCCATAACTCAGAACAACAGCTGACTTGCTTCTGCCTGTGGTGAGTCCACTCTCCTGTGTTCCTTTGGCAGTGACCTGTTTGGAGTGCTCGCACTGGTGGTACGTTGCTGTCGCCCTATACTTCACTGCAGTGATTTTGCTCATCACTGTCATCTTCTTGGCAGTGAAATGTCACAACCTCTGAGACAGATGCTACCATCCTCCTGATGTACAGAGTAAGCCATTTTTGTGTTTATATTTTCATACAGTATGTTGGTATTTATCAGAGGAGGTGCAAGAGAGTGTCCCAAGCCACACGCTAAAGTCACCGTCACAAATTCAACCAGCCAGCCATTCACAGTGACACTAAATGACATCTAGCTGCTGGTGTATGCCTCAATTAATGGTGCAGCTTCAGCAGAACTGCAGGTATTGTTTCTGCTGCCTTTACTGCAAGAAATTTAATCACTTAATCATAAGTGTCTCGCAGCTGTGGAGTGAAACAATGCCACAAGTCTGCCATGACAAGAAACAAGCACACAGCTGGGTGCAGCTGGAGGTGATTCCCATAACCACTAGGGTTGACAACCAGGATTGATAGTAACCTGGTGAAGGGACAGGAGACAAGCCAGCTGTGTTGTTCAGTCTGGGACTGGAAGGAAACCAAGAGAACAGTTGTCTGATTTGGATTAGGTATGTCAGTGAACAGCCCTCTAGAGAAAACCTTCCCACAAAGCATGTTTAATCAATCCTCCAGGTCACTCTCTCTGGAAGCCAGCACTGGCCATGCTGAAGACACCATGCCCCATCCTGTGCCCCTGTTGCTGAGCAGCTCACAAGTCATATGTCTGCATGACCATGCCCCCATCCCAAGGCATGGCATGTCTTGCCATGGTCCTCATGGCAAATGGGTGCCCTCCCTTTACTCATAGGACACTCACAGCAGATTGAACTTCAGCAAGATACTCTACTTCTGTTGGCTTTTGTCTCTTTCATTTCCAGATAAGTCGGCAGAGGAAGGCACTGTTTCCTCAACAAAACAAGACATAATGCTTGTTTATTTTTACATTATTTTCTCTGAAGAGACCTTTATGAAAGAAGACATGCCATCAGTCTGATCACTCTTCAGTTATGTCTTCCAGGGTCTGCATTAAACCTCTAATCTCTCCATATATGGACAAAACATATATTATTACTTGGAATTTGCTTAATCCTGTAACACCAGCAACCATCCAATTATATCGGCGCATGTACCAAGGCTCAAGATCAACCAGCTCAAGCTGCTGCATTGAAAGTTGGATTTAGGTCTTGTCTAGACAACACAACTGACCATGTGGACCAGTATGAGACACCAATTTTATTTCACACCTGACTTGATTTTGCAATAATCTGCAATATACATAAACTTTTAGATTAGGTATGTGCAAGCGCAAAAATTCATAGAGAAAACAGGGAATGTGAAAGGTTGCACTGAACTTTTTTATGAAGCCCAGGTTTGGATATGATTTTTCTTCTCCCAACAGCTTTTAGTGGGATTTGTATGAAAGGGGTGTTGAAAGTGCAAGAACTCTATTTGTTCAGTAGAGAAGTTTCATTCTCATCCCCCCATCTGCTTGAACAAAATGATTTTGTTCTACTTGTCCAGAAGAGCTTCTCACAGAGATACAATATGTTGTTTCTGTCTTGGGGCAGTAATTAGTTTTGTTTTGGGGTTTTTTTTTCCAAATCCTGTAGCTCCAGTTAGATCAGTCCTCCACTGGAACTGAGCCACCTTATGGTTCAGATGCATTTGTCTGTAATTATTATTTTTTATAGTATATGCACCAGAATCAATAAAGACATTTAGTAAAGTACTTAATATGCTGGTGTTTGTTCTTATGTTAGTCAGACTAGAAGAAATACACCATTCAGTATTTGTATGGCTGTAACACCTCTGAGCCGTTGTCATAAAGCAGGATGCTGCCCTGGTAAGTACTAAAGACAGAATCCCTGCAGAGCACCATATGAATAGTAGAAGAAAATGGCTGTTTTTCTTCAGATCATCCTTTTGTTTGCCAGATGCTCTGGGATAAATCCAGGTCTTCAAATACCGTGGAGAAAGAAGTGTTTAAAAAACAGAGATAAGAAAAGAAGAGGTGGCTGGTAACATTTTGATCTGAAATGGACCTGCATGTTTTTGTCATTCACTAACCTGACTTGATTTTAGCTGGAAGAATCTTAAGATAGATATCTCACATCAGACTCCCAGATAACCCCTACAACCAAATGAAGTTCCCAGTCCAAATTAATTACCTCCACCTTTCTTCAGAAGCAAGAAAAAAGCCACAGTCTGTAAGAGCTAAAGAGACGTGGTTTTCCATACATCACTTGTTCAGTAATAGCAGGTTATTGAAGAGGAACGTGGAGCAGCAGTCATTAATTTCTACTATACAGGCCCTACCAGCAGAAAGTCATTATTTCAGAACAAGGAGCTGAACTGAACACACATCTATCCAGATGCTGCGTATTCAAATGCAACAAAGGGAAAGGCCTTTCAGGACCAATGACAAATTATCACTGATTATAAGCCAGACCGGGACTTACCCAGATAACCCAATCTCCAGTTACTGCAGGCAGATCTACAGGAATTTCAGTGGCATCTCAAAGGCAACCACTTGCATTGTGTAGACACCTGGGTAAGAAGCATGCGTATACTGCCCAGTGACTCTGAAGGGGGAAACTACTCTTATTCAAATGAGAAGTTTTAACTAAAACTGAAGTGACTGGGGTTTTTTGCTGGCTACTGAGAATTTGGGACACCAGCCAAAATCTACAGTGTTTTTGGCAATCCATTATAGCATTTAAGGCAAGTTTAACAAACTTAAATCTGAGCTTCATGCTCCATAGGCAGACAATACAATTGTGTTCACTGAGTCTGGGTGGGTTTGTCAATATTTATAACCTAAACAGCATTGCTGAAATGGGAAGTATTTCCCAGCTGATGGCTCTTGGCAGACAGGAAGCTACAGATGGGCAGGTTTGCAGCAGGTTCTTGCCGATCCCTTTTGGGCTTTAGCCTGTTCTCAGCCAGCACAGCCACACCAGTTGGTCAGTTCTGTGCTTCGTCAGCCTGCTTGCTCTCAGGGACAGCTCGTGATGGTTTCTCATCCTAACAGTATAAAGGATATGGGCAAACCAGATGACTCTCTCCTTGCAACCGTTTCATGCTCACACCCTCCTACTCCCAAACATAAAGGCAAACTCCTCGTTAGACACCACCTGACAGGAAAATGCCCTATCTGTTACTGAATTTTTTAAAGCGGGTTGCCTGGCCATTAGTAATATATATGACACCACACACAACACATGATATCTAAAAAATCATATGTGACTGTAAATCTGGCACTAGAGAGTTGTCTCTCTCCTTTGTTTCCTCTCCCTTTCTTTTTCCCCAGAGCTTCCCCAATTCCTTACATTGCATTCTTTCTCCCTCTGGCTTCAGGCAGAT
This sequence comes from Nestor notabilis, assembly GCF_000696875.1. Lineage (NCBI taxonomy): Eukaryota > Metazoa > Chordata > Aves > Psittaciformes > Psittacidae > Nestor > Nestor notabilis. The sequence goes on along the minus strand of NW_009916282.1, from coordinate 8,109 downwards.
CCCGGAGCTCTGACTGACACTCATTCCT
>NW_009916282.1:0-8007 GCF_000696875.1 Nestor notabilis | reverse complement strand
GTTCTGGCTTGGCTTCTTTTCTTTTCAGCCATTCTCTCAGCCCTGGCTGATAAGCACCATCCCTTCTATTTGTGGACACAGTAATGCAGGCATAAAGACTGAAGGAGGTAATGAAAAGAATGCAAACAAGCCATTAAAAGGACAACCTTAATTAAATTACATTGACTAAAGGAAACATTTTAGGACCTCGATGAAGGCAAATATAAAAATGTAAAAATAACAACTAAAATCCTAAACTAGGGGTAACTTCAAACCATTTTCTTTGGAAATTCAGCACATTCTTTTTAAAGGCTGCAGTGTGGGAATAGGAGGGACAGGAGCTCATCTGAAGAAGGAGGTACTATCATTCATCTTTTCAACACTGTACACCTTCTTTCCTAGACAGCCGAATTGTGGCTAATAGGTGGCATCAAGTCACCAAGTGAAAAGCTGGTTAGAAAAAGCTCTCTACCTGCCTATGCAGAAAATCATCCTGGAGCAAAGCCATCTTTACAGGCAGGAGAACCTCAAAGTGGAGGTTTGATCCTAGTTGTGTCCTGCCTCCATATACACGAAAGATGGGAGACTGTGCTTAGGCAGCAAGGGAACGATGGTGCATCCCAGCAGGTCGTCCAGCAGAAATCCTTGGGAGACCGATGATCTGGTTAGGACCTGTGCTGTGAACATGGAGAAACTTCCATGAGCTGTACTGCTTCATTTTGTACCTTTCATAGGGCTTGCTTGCCTGCAACTGGGTATTTGGTGTGCACATGCTCAAGATGTGTTGCTATTCATAAATAAGCCAAAGACTCCATGACTTCCTGGACTTCCAGTGTCTTGGAATGGTGAAACTCACACAGCTTCTCCTAAATGACAGGACATATCATGGCCTGCTGTCTTTGAAATGAATCAGCTAGCCACCTATCTGCATAAATGGACTCTCCAGTCCATATAGACAACCTCCCTTATAGGTAGGAGACTTGAGTAGTTTATTCTTAAACATCTTTTCTTTTTGCTACAATAAGGTTCACTAGGGAGAACTTTCTTCAAACACACCCAGAGCTCTTCCTCTCTACTCTCTGCCTGCCATGGAGGCTTCAGTCAAGATAGCAGTAACATTGACAAGGTGGTGATACACACACAAGTTACCCTTAGCACATTTTGATGTTCATTGATATTTCAGAGGAGAGATTCCACCTAGAACCCTTTCTTGCTTCAAGCTAAGAACTGTCTTGTCTGCATTCCTGAAGCAGCAAATACAGTGACTGCAACACTGCATGACCAGGCTGTACAAGATGCTCAATTATGGTCAAGAATCAGGCGGCCTTAGATGCCTTACTCATCGAACCTAGGTTTTCTTTCTTTCTGAATGAGTTGGTAGTATTAAAGTATTGCAAAAGTCTCAATGTATCTTGCACTGCTTCTTGAATCTAAGTCACCCTCTGTCTGTACTGAACAGAAAACTACCTCTGACTCCTGAGGTCTGGACTAGCCCTGACCTCCAAGGAAATTTTCAGAGCTTGTATACAGTTGTGGTCCATTCAGACAAGCTTCCTTTGTTTCCACAGAGGACAAGCTGGGGACCAGCTCTGTGGGTATATATGTCCTCCAACAATACATCTGATTTTTTTGTTTCCTTTTTTCTAATTGCAGTATGCTAGTCCTATGTCTGGGGCTGCAAGTTCAGGATGATCCTCCTTTGCAAATAAAGTATGCACTGTCTTGTATGTTACTGTACTCCTCAGGGAGTGGGGGAAGGCAGAAGGTCTCCTAATGCTGTTACTTCTAATTTTCCCAAATGTAGCTTTGACCCAAAGGTGAGGAAAACCAGCACACACCCCTGGATCCCAGCGATGTGCTAGAGTATGATGAAGTAAATCAGAACATCATACAATTTCACTATACTCCATTCCATAATCCCAAATGAACTAGGAGCTGAACAAAGCATCATAGAAGAGAACAATGTTATGGGGGAGAAATAGCACCTCATTTTGTATGTTTTCTGCACTTACGCATGAATGTTTCTCATGGTGAATCTGGAGTCTTGGAATTTGGAAAACCAAATGGGGACCTTAGCGGAGGATGAAGGGAATCTAGTTTACGAATGGTCAACTGGGCTGGTAGCCCAGTGGGCAATCACACGGTAAGTGAAGTCTGCATCTTCGCTTCTTCCTGTTCCTTTCTTACAGCTTCTCTTTAATTATCGACCGAAGGATAGGCAGGGAGGTCAGCTATATCCTCTGCTCAACTCTTTTTTTACCAGGATAGTTGGAATTTCATGAAGAACTGTGTGGTTCCCATAGTCAACCACTCCTCAGCCATACATACCCTGCCCCAGAGATTTTGTGATAAGAGCTGTGCAGGAAAGAGAAATCCTGCCTTGGGGAAAAGTCCATTATTACAGGCGCCAGTTTTGCTTCTAGGCGAATAAAGTGCTGAATGATCAAATTTTACTTTACAGAGCATTTTGGGCAAAAATGCATTGATGTTCCTCAAAATATTTATTTTCACTACAAATTAAGACGTGCTTTTAGTTTAACTGGTTTCTTTCTATTTTTGCATTTTATTTCTTTACTGAAATACAGAAAAGCAAGACCACGAGGGATCCTGTAAGTCTACCCAAGAGAGTTCAGGCCTCTGCATGCTAAAGGGAGCTCTGCCTGAATGTGCACCACAAGCAGCACAAGTTCTGTAGTGCTTTAGATTTTTCTGGAACTAAGAAAATACATTTTGAAATGGAAACTTGAAACTCTGTTCCTGAATTTCACTTTTCATGAGTTAGTAATTCTTTGATGCGAGTATTGGGAGGGGGTTCTGATCAATCAGAATTTAAATACAGAAAAATATTCCATTAGAAAGTTTCCAGCCGGCACAGCCTAGAAGATCTCCCTACATTGGCATTGCTCCTTATTAAAATAATTACATGTTTAATCATGGAGTAGTTCCTGAGTTCAGCTCTGCCTTTGTTCTTTGCAGGTCCAGCATGTCTGAAGAAAATTGGATTGGATTGGAGAACAGTATTTGAATTCTTTTCTTGTTATCCTACATTTCTTGAAAAAAAACAAACTAAAATCAGTTTTACCCTTGATATATATGTTCTTATATTAAATACAGGTGCTTTAGATGGCTACTCTATTTATGCTGAATTGCCACTGCAGGCAGTGCAGTTGTTAAGTTGTATGAAGAAGTTGCAATTTTTTAATGGTCTCTAAGTGGAGATTTCTTTGGTAAAATGAAAGTCAACTTAGATCTAGGTCCAACTTTAAATGGCAGCTGGATCCATCTGACCTCATCTCACTACTCAATGACATGGCAACACAGAGAACTACATCCCATGTACTGTTACTTTTAATAGCTGATGCTTTGGTGTCAGCCCATCCTGGAGTTCTGGATATGAGCAGCCAAGCTACAGATCACTGCTAGCACCAATGCTTTGCCTCTCTATCCTGCAACTTGATTCAGTGGGATAACTTATCTCCTAAATATCTGTGCTGTTAAGTATAACTTGTATTGCAGTTCTGCACTGAATCTATTTATCTAGGTTACCTCTGAAATATATACCTAAACTTCACTGTGCAATAACATTTTTCATTCATTGTGTCTTTTTTCTCTCCCTCTGTAGTGTATTACACAAGTGCAGTACAGTGGAAGTAAATGGCCATTTTCCCAACATTTCATTTGTATAAAAGGAAAATTCAAGCCACAACACGAAAAGCATTTTCCCTGATGAACAAGGTCACATAAAGCATTAGTAAAAGACTGCTGTTGAGTTTGTTAAAATCCTCATGCCTGCGATGATTTTCTTCACCATTTCTTAGAGTGAAAATCTTCATGGGGCTTGATTATGCAATAAGAGACTTTGTCTGTCAGAGTGACTGGCTACAGTGATTAATCAGCAGCAGCTTTCATCTGTGCTCACCCTACAGGTTCGGCAAAGCTGGAACAGGATGAGCTGGGGGCTACCACTTTTTGTGCGTCGTATCGAGGATGGTTTACAGAATGACAGTTGTCCTTGTGCTTAGATCCTGATGATGATGAGACATGTCAATGAAGGCAGAAATTTGAGCAGCAGGACTTCTGTTATTGGTGACAACTGATGAAAATAACACAGTCGGACCTGTTCTTGGAGCTCTATATGGTTTTGCAGAGGAAGCAGCCGAAGCTACCATGCACTAACTGAAGAGGCCTGGAGCTTTTCTGTAGCATGGAAGGACTATCAGAGCAGGAATCTGCTTCCACCTGAGGCAAACTGGATGGGTCCACTGAGAGATAACGTGCAATAACTACAATATTTTAAGAATTTCCATGCTATTGAGCCTTCTCCAAAATAAACTCCACTGCTAGACGATATAACAAACACAAGACATGCTAAAAGCTGTGAAGAGACTAAAACAGTTGTCGAAGCTGCCTCTTGTCCAGAGATGCACACCATTTTTGCCCAAACCTTCTTCACCTGCTGGCATAAAAATCACACACACACAAAAAGAGGAATTTATTATTGAAAGGTAACAATGAAACAATTTGTTCATTAGTAAGTTTCAGAGGGGATCCTGAACGTGCTGTGCTTCTGGACGTGACTCCCGCCTTAAGGCTGAAGCTCAGTTTTCTTGATCCATTTGCCCTCAAAGTCCATGTCAGATCCTTATGTATCTAGCTTGCAGGATTATTTTTTCCTGTCTTCCAGACTAAAACATCTTTTAATCTACATCAAGAGATGGTCCATCCAGCTCCCAAATTCCTTAACATCAGTGGAGTTAAGAACTGTTTTCTGCCTTACTTCCACATCCTGAGGTCCCCGAAACCTTCTGTATCTTTAGTGTTAGGCGCTTCTTTGGCCTCCCATCGGCCGTGCTTCAGGTCTAGGTTCCTGCGAAGCTGCTGTCCCTGGCTGGCTGTGCTGTCTCTAACTGCAGGCTCCAACGTTATCCAGTTTGAAGGCTTGATTCAGCAGTAGAAGTAATTCTTGGACCCCTGAGAGTTACAGGGGTTGCACTAGGAGCTGGATGAGTCCTCACCTGTTTGCAGCCCTCCTTCTGTGTTGAGGTGTAACAGTGATTAGTATTCTAGGTCCCAGCTGAACAGAGAGAAGACAATTTAAAGACACCTGGAAATTTAAGAAGGAATTTCTACAATTCAGTGGAAACCACACATTTAAAAAATCTGCCTTTTACAACATGTTTTTGAAGCCATATCCTTCATTCAGTTAAAAAAAACCCAACATATCTCTAAGCTGATTTCAGTGTGTGCTTTAATTATGGACTCTTAGTTCTTTCCTCATAACAATGGTCAAACTGCTCCACAGTTTTTATGCAGACCTCATGTAACTCCAAAGTTTTGGGGTTTTTTCTCCAGAGGATCAGGCCCCCATGCTCATTCAATTGTTCTTGCACAAAAAGCCAGTGAATAAACAGCAAATAACAGAACAGAGCCCCTAAACCTGAAATTGTGAACCACTGTAACACCCAACCTGAGATGGCAGCAAGTGCAGTTGGGGCAGATTGGCAGACACGCATCCTCAATAACATATAGATCTCAGCCCTAATGTTAGATCAGATCTGACTGCTTGTTCCCTCCTGGGTCACCATTTCTTTGTTTAGAAAATGCATGTGCCTTAATAACTGACATTAGAGAAATACGTGAGGAGGCATGAGGTTTGTCCTGTGGTGTCAGGGTATTTCATAGACCCCTGCCCTGAGAATGGAGACTCATGTAAAAGTCTCTTTGTCTTCCCTTGCTTCTTATTTTAAATCTCTCTGGTAACTAGGGTTGAGATAATCATGCAGCACCAAGAAAGATAAACGTCTTGCACAACTGTATGAAAAGTGTTTAAGAAAGTGGCAACAAACCGCAAGCCCAACCTACCGCCACATGAGGTTGCTGTGGATGCTAAAATAAGACACTTCCTCTTTCAACCCAGAAACGCAACTGGTGTTTTCCAGGAGAGCAAACTGGCAAAGGCAAGCCTGTGAGCACAGCTTATACTGCATCCCTAAACTGCGCCAGAAAGGTTTGGAATAGGTGAGGAATCCATATATGACCAATCTAACCTGCAGCACCAGCAAGAGTAATAGCACCCCCTTCATTTACCAGGTTTTGCAGGAAAGCTGGTTTTGCAGATCTTGCTACTTACTCTCTTCTTTTCCAGGCTTACCCTAGCCCTCCCCTTTTCAGGATGAAGACACAGCCCTTAAAGCCACAAGTCACTCCAAGATGTAGGCAAAAGCGTGAGACTGGACATTTAGCAAGTGTAAGGCAAGTAGGTAGGAATATCAGATGGGCAACAGAAGAAAGCACAAGTTATGGATAACGCAAAGTAATCAGTGACGTGTCAGAACCACAGGAGAACAGGGACACTAAGTGACTGAGAACAAAGCACAACAAGAAGGTGATAGTTAAGTGACAAGCAAGGTCTAGGTACCTGAGAAATGGTTTCAGTGAGGAAGGACACTGGGGGTTAATAAACATGCATTTCCACTGTGTTTAATTCTCCCTTCATAATTTCATCTTCTTTTTCCTTAGAGGAAATTCCTTTCTTTTTTTTTCACTGCTTCCTCTCTGGGACTGCATCAGTTACGTTGCAGAAAAGCTGAGCATCAAGGAGACCATGTTAGCTCAGAGTCTTATGTAGAAACACTAGGTTCCTCACCTTTTAATTCTTTGCATGCAGGGACTGCATCAGTTACGTTGCAGAAAAGCTGGGCATCAAGGAGACCATGTCAGCTCAGAGTCTTATGTAGAAACACTGGGTTCCTCACCTTTTAATTCTTTGCATGCGCACTGGCTGAAGCCCGTGTCCCTCTTACACAGGCTGTAATAAGCACTCTGTGGTATTCTGTAGCAGAGTTTGCATAGGGTCTAATAAGATTCCAGTTTGAAATCATATTCTTCTGCAGATACTGTTTACTAGTGCCTCCTTATTTGGGATTTCCATTAAAACACTTCAGAATTTCTGTGTGGTTAATCCAGCATCTGGGGTTGTGGGGGTTGTTTCTTTTCCTAAGGCTTGTGCAGATAGGCCTTGTATTCTGAAGAGTACAAGAGTACTGAACAAGAAGAGGAGACATGTTCTGGTAAGTAAAGAAATCTAAACCAGGCTTTGGCATCACAGTAAATCTGCCCTGAGATCATCTAATGTCACATCAAAATATCCTTACTTTGTGCTTGTTTGAAACCTCTTACAAATATTGAAGGCTCAACTTTGTACTGCTAGTCTTGGTGCTAGATCAGCCATTATCTGTCCTTTCACAGATATAAAAAATCACTGGCTCAAGTGCTGTCCCAGATTGATTCATCAGAAATACAACCTTGTGCACAACTCTGTACTCCTCCTTAGCCCTCCAGAGCCCAGGTCTGGTCTTAATGAGCACACAGCTATCACATCACCCTGTCTAGACCAGGAAAAAGAGTATTCTAAAGAATACCTAGCCTTTAATTAAGATATTTCAATCACCCTTAGTGTATTATATTGTTAATTAACGTAAGTCACTTGAATTCCAGCAATTGCTTTCCCCAAGGCAGAAAGACAACTCCTTCCTGATGAGGGGAATTAGAAGGTAGTTCTCTGAAGGTGCTCACCCGTGTGGATTCCTGGATGTCTAATAGGGGGTCCAGTCACACTACAGCAGGTGACTCCTGAGATGTTCACAGTTTGAGAAAACAGCCTCAGAATATCTAAGAGCAATACCCTGGAATTCGATGGGGCTGCTCATAAATGTAAAGGCAGCAGGATGAAATCGGGGTGATCTAGACAGGCTGTTTACAAGAAATGGGGAGGAAGACTGGAATTGTGGTGTAATTAAGGCCGACTTCTTTCTTTTCCTCTAGGAAATAATAAATACGCTAGTCTTATTTCAGGCCAATATAATAACACGCAAAAGAACTATTGAAAGTAAAGACCCATGCAGAAAACTCCACACATCGTCCCAAACTGGGGTTGTAAGGCAACGTATTGAATTCTGTTAGGTGAGCTTACAGCATGCAAATAAAAACAACCCAAAACCCAAAACAACACCACCCCCCACACAAAAA
>NW_009916281.1:46258-73855 GCF_000696875.1 Nestor notabilis | reverse complement strand
AACCCTAACTATTCTATGATTCTATGTATACCTTTTCTGTGGGATTAACCCACCATGTCTGCCCACAGGATTGTCACTTCCAGAGTGATTCCCATGGCATTCAGTGGCCCACGTGTGGGATGGACCACATCCAGTGATTGAGGCTGTCTATGAAATACTCCAGATGTGATTCCACACATGTAGAAAGTTTCTGCCTCAGCTCAGTTTGTTCTATGTCTAAATAAACTTGAAATGTAACAGGGAAACCTCAGTATTCAAAGAACTTTTCACTATGCTGTTGTACTGTTTCACACACACATGTAATTCTACTGAGAAGAGCTCAGAGAGGATTTTTGGTGTAGACTACATGTATCTCTTAGGGGTGAAAGACAAGTATTTTCACCCTAAAATGCTCTCCTGGGGAAGGAATAGTGGGTACCTGACAGTTTGAAGCTTACATGGGCCTCAAACAGCCTAGGGCCTCCCATGATCATTCAAGATTTGCCACCTCCTCCAGCCACAAGGTAACCAGAAGTTTTTCAGTTCCCAGTGTTGGCTACTGTGAGCTGCAAAGTGACTCCCAGATTCCTGTGCTGCCTCCTCCTCTCCTCCCCTGTTTTTAATATTAAAATGCAAAAAAATGTAGGAAACTTGGAATATTCTCATTTGTTGAGGTGGTGACTCTTTTTCTTCTTTCCTGCCTTTTTTCTTGGTTGCTTTTCCTTATTTTCTGTTCTGTGTATATTTTATCTTTTCATCATCTGATGCTTATTGTTCTCATTTGTTTTCCTTCCAGCAAATATGCATAATTTGTTCAGGCTGCCTCTGCTTTCAGGGAGGCTAGGACACTGTCTCATTCCCTGCTGCTTTCATTCAGGAAAGACTTCCAGGCTTAGGATTTCAACCAACATCCTTTCCCTCATTGCCTCTGCCTGAGTTTGGGTGGGCTTCTACATGTGGGACATTCAGCTGGCAATGATTTTTGTCTCACTCATCACATGTGGTTTCACTATGATGGGTTTGGGTTTTAGGACTTGCTTTTCTACTGCAAGTAAGCCAAGAAGCTCAGGGTTGAAAGGGGCTCCAGGAGAGCCTGAGATAGCCAAAATGAGGTGTGTGTGGTGTGAAAAATGCAGGCAACCTGTTTTTTTTCACTGTGTAGTTCTGGGCCAAGTCCTGTTCACTGTTAAACCAGCAGAAGTCTCAGAAGACTCCTTGTGTCTGATTTAATGCGCCACTTGGATGGAACAGCATTTTAAAGCACCAGCGTGCCAGCCTGGCTAATTTTAGATAAGGTTTTGGTCACGCTGTCATAGGCAGTGTTTGTGGATAGATGTCACATTTTACCACTTCTTCCCTTGTCTAAACATAACAAAGACTGTTCCTCAAACATAGCAACTAAAGCATGCATGCAGTCTTACCCTTTTTAACTAATGCATTTGTGTTTGTTGTTGTCTTTTAATTTTGCATTCTAGATCAAGATAGAGAAGGAGCTTAGCAGCCTCTACAAGAGAATGTTTGAACCTCTCCATGTGCCTCCAGAGCTCTTCCAAAGACTAACTGGACAGTTCTGCAACATTCAGACTTTAAAGACAGGTCAAGCCTATGCTGCAGAAGATAAAACATCAGTTGATGATAGGCTAAGCATCCTGCTGAAGGGGAAGTAGGTTCTACAAAGCTTGGGGACAGTCTTATGCTTTGTGTTGAATAGATTAGAAAGTTATTGGGGGGTTTGTTAGCTTTTTAAGTGTCATTAGTTTTAGTGCATGATGGTCTATAGCCAAATAGTCTGTAGGTATAGACTATTTTGTGACACTGTTTTCAAATGACAGTGACGTCTCTTACTGGCAGCATAGTATATCTCCATTTGTGTGTGCAGCTGCATGGATTTTAGTGGGAATTATATTTGTGTAATACCAAAGGCAGTGTATTCCAAAACAAGCAAGAGATCTGTGCCAGTCTTAGATATCCAATTCACCTTCTCAGTGCATTCTCAGGTTTCAAGGTTAAAAAATATTGTGCATGAGAAAAGGAAAAAATATCCTTCCAGTAGATTTAAAAACAACAGGCCTATTGGAATTGATTCATTGGACATGTATGTGTAAGCAGAGAGGGGCAGGTGCACTACCTAGAGGCTGACAGGACCCAGGTGCAAAAGGGTAAAATAACTGCCTGTGGCCAGGCAGTAATTTTGAAGCTTTTGCTAGGATCTGGCCAGTATTTTAACCAATTCCTGTTGATAGCAGCAGTGGTGTCAGGCTTCATAGTTTTTCTTTTGAAGTGATCAGCTGCTCATTACTGTAAAGCTAGTTACCTAAAGGAAGCCTGATTCTGGTCTGGCTCGATAGCAAAACGCTGCAGGTCTCTTTCATTTTGAATAGCAATGTTCTGAGGATATGCACCATGTTGAGCAACTTGAACTGGCTGGCAGTTGGTTCTGCTTGGAATTGGTGGAGGTTTAGGCAGAAAACAGTAGCTGTGGGGCTGATATTCCAGAAGATGAACATATTTTTGCCTGTTACTGACTCTTTTACCATCGTAAATAATCATACACAAATTTAGACCAAGTGAATCAATTTCCATGACTTTAAAATGTTTCATACATTTTTATTTCCAGAATGAAGGTGTCTTATCGAGGGCATTTTCTGCATAATATTTACCCCTGTGCCTTTATAGATTCTCCTGAATTTCGATCAACGCAGATGAACCGGGGTGAGAAATTCCAGGTACACTTTGGTTTAAATGTCACTGGTTATAAGCTGATGAGATAATTAAGAATGAAGTATAAATTTGATCAACTATTTGACTGGCATAATTTTGCTAGCTTTCTAGTACTGGTATTTTGTGATAAATTATATCAAGAATAATTTTTAAAATTAAATGCTGCAAAACAGTATTACGATGGTGTTTGCTGACCAGTGTGATTTTTGGTGTTCTGTTCTCTTTTACTCTTTCAAAGTTTATTTTGTGTTAAGAGATTATTTGGGGCAAATAATATAAGAGCGAGCTTTACTGCAAAAAGATGATGTAAGCAGTCTCATCACTGGTTCAAAAGCAGAAAAGAAAAATAATTATTGTAATATTTGGTGTTACTAAAATGAAGGACTAAAAATTCAGGCATTAGTACTTTGAAATTGGTATTTATCTAAACATATTAATGATTATGTCCTTTTGAAAGTTGTTAAAGTAACATAGCTGAAAGAGATCACACTATTTTGAATAAAAATATCCATACGGGGAACAGTAAGGGTATACGTCTCTAGCAGTGTAATTAGGATATATTATACTGTAGGTTGTGGGGGGAAAAACACTACTAAAGAAGTTTTTTCCCATAGTACTGAAATGGCTGTTTTGCTACCTCTTACAATTATGTTTTTGAACTGGGTATGTGTAATAATGACCAGACTATTGCTGACTGGGTAGATCCACCCTGGCACCCTGGCAGAAGGGGAGGGAGAGCAATGTAGAGTCTAAAATCAGTGATTGATGTCATATATTCCAGTCAGATATTAGACTTAATGCCAGGGAGGGAGAATTGTCCAGACATACTCATTTTGAAGCAATGAGGCGTCCTCTTGGCACAGCCTGTTTCTCTTGTAAGCAACGGGATACAAACTGATCCCTGTGAAGGGAAAAGGCTCATGCCTGAACTTCTGCCTCAGACATTATTATAATCTAGTGTGGTGTACATCCTTCAGTCTGAGTTCTGCTTGTTACTACTATATAAACACTTTCAGTGTTGCTATTGCAAAAGGACGCAGATTCAGCCTCAAGGACCCCATCTGCTGGCAATGCTGGCGAATTCTTCCTCAGCCAGTGTGCTTATATTACAGACCACGAAGTTAAAATCCATGGATACATTTCCCATTATTTCTTAGTCTTTATATATTTTTTTTTTCTGAGGTTACATTAGCTTGTCATAGCAGAGAGCATTGAATTTATTTGTAGGTGACTCTTCCCATTGCAAAACATGCTCTTGGGTATCACCAAGTGGTGCAGGTTACCATGTGCCGTTGTCCTCCACCAGCACAGGGGGATGAACCTGGTGGGTCCAGCCTCCCTGCAGAGGGTAGAAGCTCCTCTGTAACTATCAGCAGCTGAATTGTCAGTAACTGAGCAAACGGAGCCTTAGCTCAACTGCTAGAAGGTGGTACTTGTGGGATCAGCAGGGCTGACAATGAAGAGAGAAAGATGAAAAGATGTTTTTTAAATCACTAAAAACTCTCTGATGGAGACCTTTGGATTATACCAGTTACTCCTGTTTGGTGACAGCAATGTAAAATAGAATGAAGCAACATACAGGCTTATTGGGATGTAAGTAGTGTCATCACTGTAGGACTGACTTTATATGTAAATATTCTCTAACATAAATGCTTTTACATTTATGAGAGATTTTCTCCTGTTATATCCCCCCAGGTTTTCTGAAAAATAAACTGGCCATGCTTATCAGTTAAAAATATGATGGTAATAAATATCTGAGATGTTTTACATTTACAAATATAATATCATGTTCTAAGGAATACCAAAAAGCTTTATGCTTGAAGAGTTATTTTAACTGGAGGCACAAATAAAATGGGATCACGTATTTTAAAGCATGTTTAAATATGCTAATTTTAAAACATTTTTGAACGTGTTAATTCTGAGCATGTATTTTCTCAGGTCACCATTATTGCAGACGATAACTGCAAGTTTCTGTGCTGGTCCAGGGAAAGGCTGACTTATTTTCTGGAATGTGAGCCATTTCTTTATGAGATCTTTAAGTATCTTATTGGCAAAGATATTACAAATAAACTCTATTCATTGAATGACCCAACCTTAAATGACAAGGTAAGCAACTGAAGTTTTGTTTGGGAATTTTCCTCCTATACATGAATTTATTGTTACTTCAATTTTAGATCCTCTGAAAGCACCTTTTTTTAACCTGCTACTGAAAATTCACTGCTGAATCAGCTGCCGAATTCACACTTGTTGCCTTTTAGTGCCAAAGCATGAGTGCAACGTTTCTGTCAGCAGCAATATTGGTTAAAGTTAGCACACTTATGTGCAAGAAAGATGAATAACTGAGATTCAGAACTGACTGGCTGGTGCAAATATTTCTAGCCAACTAGGAGACATGATGGCCAGCAGCTAAAAAGGTGCTTCACCCTGGATATCCTTTCTCATTAGCAAATGGATGCCTTTGTAGAAAGAAGCTTTGGGGATTTTTTTCTTCAAGAATTTGCTTGCATATCAACAGTAGGTTGATATGATGTAGTTAGTGGAAGGATGCATGAAATACATATAAATATAAAAACGTAGATAAATACATATAAGGTGATAAACGATAACTATAGTATAATAAATATAAATGCATATTATACAATACATATAAATATATACATTTAAGATATAATAAGGACATATAAAATATTCAGTGGTCTGAATATAACTCATTCTTCTTCGCATGTAGAGGGAGTGTGTTTTAGGTGTCACAGTAAGTGGTCTGGGTGTAGTCATGGATATATCAGTTATCTTGGTTTGCTTTCATTTTATCTTTTTACTTAATTACATGACTTTTCAAGATTTGAATGGTAACTCGGCTGATGGTGGTTTTGCTTGGGTTTTTTATTATTATTTATGTAGTGGCTGTAGGATTCTCATGTATAATTTATTTGAAAAACTTTCACTATTATTTATGAAAAGCTTTATAATTTTGTAATACAGTATTTTCATATTCTGTCTGTATTGATTTAACTCACACTAGCTCAGAGCAAAAATCCATCTCATCAGACTGCCCATAATTATATATATATGTTAAATAGTTATTTCTGTAAAGTGAATTTACAAGTCTTTATTTTTCATGACAGTAGTCACATGAATTTAAGATTATTGTAACTGCTTTATCACAGTAATTTTTGAAAATGAGTGTTACACAAATTAAGAGTGAGCATTTGGGAAATCTGTAGTATCTTTGTATTCCTCCTCAAATGAAAATCCTGTTGCACAAGCCCTTCCTGCATAATGCAGGACGGATTCTCCTTCATTTCCCCATTGCCAGCACTCTATGCACATGTCACTTCTCACAGGCTTCATTGTCAGTTATACATGCTACTGGTGTCTTTAATGCTTTTTAACTCCTAACAATCTCAATAGAAAATTTTGTGGTTGACTCCTGTACACAGGGGACATGCAAGAGAACAACTAAGATTCAGTATAGATTGTTCATAATCAAGATGATAGTAAGAAGAATATAAATTCATTGTGTGGGAAAATGGAAAAGTATCCATTTATTTGTAAGGAACCTTGTGATTTTATCCTATCTAAGGAGATTTTCACTTCTGTTGGGAAAATAGTCATTCCTCTCCATGTGAAATAGGATGCCAATTCCTGACTTTTAAAATTCAGTAAAGTGGAGTTATCCATTATGCTCTTGTCTTTCATTACTGCCTTTCACATACCTAAAATAGCATTCTGACTTTCAGTAATACTTACCAGGGTACAATGTATGGTTCCATATAAATATTATAGTAGAAGACTTCTCAGAAAGACTACTCAAAGCAAATGGAAGCTCCTGAGACCATTTGACCAGCAGAGGATAATGTTCATGTGATGCATTTAATCTGTCTTTGGTAAAATCAAGAGCCAAGTGATCATCTACTAGGAAGGAATGACATGATGAAATGAAAAGCCAGGAGAGTGAACAAATTGCAGTTAAGATATAAATTGCTAAACTCTCTATATAGCATGCTGATTTGTTTCTCAAGGAGGACCAGGATCATCTTAAAGGCTGTATGTAATTGCAGAGCATCATACCTAAATAATGAATTACCAAATAATAAAAATCTAACTTTCTGTAGGAAAATACATGAAAAGTGCAGCGCAAGACAGAATTAAAATTGAATAATTAATCTGAGGTTTCACGCTTGTCAATGTTCTAGTTCCAATATATTACCAGTATCTTCTATTTTCATTTAAATCAATATACACTGCATAGAATCTTCTGCTTTAACCAGTTTCTTGATCCACGAATAGTTATAGCTGAAACCAGAGCATCTACTACAGTGGAAATGTTTATAACTTTTATTTTAATTTACCTGATACCTTTTTTTAAAATTATAATTGTTTACAATTTTTTTAGGCTTCAAAAAGGATTGATCGACAGCCAAGTCTTTGCTCACAGCTCTCTGTGATGCAGATGAGAAACAGTATGGCCAGTACCAGTGACAGTGAGGACGGCTTGCAAATGTTTCTTCGCGGGACTTCCTCTGCATCCTCTCTTCGTGAGTGCTCAGAATAGTTTGTGCCAGTTTTGAACACAGCTTGGTTGATCATTAGAGATGATTGCAGAACTCTTGTTGCCTTCAGTGGGAGCAGACTGTAGCTTTTTGAATGCTTCTGCACATCAGCTAAGTGGAGGGACCTAACTGTAGGGAATTCGTAAGATGCGTACAGCTTTGTATATTAACTGAAGCTACCTCATGTAGATACTGGCAAAAACCCCAACATGTATCGTAATAATTTTTGGCATAATTTTAATGTGTAGATGTAATATGGAATGTTTATGTCAGTGGTGTGGAACTGTGAATGTACAGTGCCTGTCACAGAAGTATCTCCTTTGGTCTGTGACTGATGCTTGTAGAAATTACCCAAAACATTTGCCCTCAACAATTTGGCACTTTGTGTTTCCTCCTGAGATAGTTGGTATTGGCAGAGTCTGGAGAAATGTGGTATACAACCAATATTTTGATGCCACCTGGAAAATCTCCAAATAACCTGCCAGGCTCTCCTCTCCTGGTTTTTCTATGATAGGAATAGTAGGGAACAGCTAAAGTGAGGGGAGAAACTATGTTTGACCTTTTTGCTTCCACTCTTGCAATTTATTCTTTTATAGAACTTTCTGAATAATTCTTTGTAGCTTTTGCTGTTGTTTATTTTTAATTCCCCTGAATCTAAACTTCAACAGTAACCTGAACTCTAAAAGCAGCTTTTGGAAAAGAAATCCCAGAAGATGCTCAATTTTGTCACTTGACGCAAGCAGTTAGTTTAACTGGATTTAAAAAGATCATATAGGATTGTTTATTTTGATTTGGGAAATAATATTCTTTAATAATTAGAATTCAAAAGAAGAAAATCACTGCCAGTTATCTATTACGATTAAACTCTCTACTAAGAAGATAAAGTGTTTTAAAGTATTTGGACTTTCCAATTTAATTATCTCTTTTCCATTGTGTTCCTCACAGTTCTTATCCACGAAGTCCTTCAGACTTGGAGGGCCCATCTGTTTTCACTCCTTAACACTGGTATAGACTGCATGCCCAGATAGATGGAAGCAAAAGCCCTGATACTGTTTACCCTGCTAGAATGTCAAGGGTGACATATAGGATACAGTTTGCTGAAAGTTGCAGTGGTGTTTTCTGTATTTCTCCTCTGTTCCCTGAAAGGACATTTAGAATCACAGAACAGTTGAGGTTTGAACCCATGTTCAAAGCAGGGTTAGCTAGAGCAGGTTGCTCAGGGCCATGTCCAGTCAAGCTTCGAATATTTCTAAGGTGGAAGATTTCACAGCTTTCTGGCCAACCTGTTCCAGGGCTTTATCACTCTTTGTGAAAAAGATTTCCCCTATTACGACTCATGACTGTTGTCCTCTGTTCTTTAGTGCATGCCTCCAAGAAGTGTCTGGCTCTGTCTTCTGTATGCCCTTCCATTACATAGCCGAAGACAACAGTAAGATCCCCTAAGAGCCTTCTGTTTATAAGGCTGAACTCACACAGTTCCTGCAGCCTCTCCATGTACGTCATGTGCTCCAGGCTTTGACCATTTGGTTGCTCTCCACTGCACTCGCTCCAATATGTTCATACCTTTCTTGTATGGGGAAGCCCAAAACTGGACACAGCACTCCAGATCCTGTCTCACAAGTGCCAAATAGAGGGGATTAATCTTTTAAATTGACCTGCAGGCCGTGCTCTTGCTACTATGGCCCAATATATGGATGGCCTCTTCACTGCAAGGGCAGTCTGCTGGCTCATATTCCACGCAGACTCCCGGGTCTGTTTCTGCAAAGCTGCTTTTCATCCAGTTGATGCTCAGGCTGTACTGCTTTGTAGGTCTGCTGTGTCTCAGGTGCAGCAGTTTGGCTTTGTTGAACTTCATGTGATTTCTGTCAGTTCTTTTCTCCAGCATCTGAAGGCATGTTCTGACCAGCCACCCTACCCTCTGGCCTGTCAGCAGTTTCTCACACTATTTGGCTGTTGTCTGTGTATTCCATCCCATCATCCAGGTCCAATATATTGAACATTTTAAGCCTTGGTATTGACCCTCAAGGGATACTGCTGGTAACCAACTGCCACCAGGGTTTTCTACTGCTGTTCACCATCCCCTGAACTCAGCAGTCCAGTGAATTTTTCACCCAAGCTGCAATCTGTGTATTAAGTCAATTTCTCACTCATGTGGTTAAAGAGTTTTGTGTCAGGCTGTGGAGGGTCATGCTTCACAGAGCTTGTCATCTCACCACAGAATGCGGTCAGACTGGTCAGGCACAATCTGCCCATGGTACATCCATGCTGGCTGTTCCCAGTCACTTTCCCATCCTTCATGTGCTTGGACATGGCTTCCAGGGAGACAGGCTCCATGATCTTCCTGGCGACTGAGGTTAAGCTGATAGGCCTGGGTACAGTTTCCTGGGTGCTTCTCCTTGCTCTTCTTGAACATGGCCATGACATTGGCCTTTTTTTCTCTCCCCTCACTGCCACGAACTTTCCAAGATGATAGAGAGGGGTCTTGCAATTGCATCAGCCAACCCGCAGCACCTTGGATGCAGCCCTTGTTGTTCCAGTCTTGTGTATGCCCTATTGACTTTAAGTGCTTCTTAACTCAGTCCAGCTTTTCAGTAAGTCAGGTATCACTCTCACAGTCTCTGCCACTGGACTCAGAGACCTAGGAGGCTTCAAAACAAACCTGTAAAGTAAAAATTGAAGCAAAAAAGATATTGAATATCTCAGCCTTTTCCATGTCCCTAGGCCCTGTGCCCCACTGAGCCATGGTCTCTCTTTCCATGGTCCTCCTTTTGTTGCCAGTGTATTTGCAGAAGCCCTTCTTGTTGCCCTTTACTAGATCCAGGTCCTGCCGAGCTTTGGCTTTCCTAATTCCATCCTTGCATGCTTGGGCCATATTTCTGTACTCCCCCAAGCAGCTCATCCCTGCTTTCACTTTGTGTGTGTGCGTGTGTGTGTGTGTGTTAGAGCTCTGTCAGGACTTTCTTGTTGATCTATGCCATCCTTCATCTATGCCAGCCTTTTACCACGCTTGCTCAACTTTCTATACACTGGCATGGACTGTCTTTGTGTTTTGAGGAAGGTGTCCTTGGAGTTAAACCATCTGTCCTCAGGTCCCTTTGCCCTTGAAGACCATGTCCCATGGGTTCCTGCCAAGTAAAACCTGGAGCAAGCCATAGTCCCCCATCCTCAGGTCAAGGGTTGTAACTCTGCTATTTGTCTTACACACTTCTCAGTATCTTAAACTCCACCAGCTCCTGGACACTGCAGCCATCAGCCTTCAGCTCCCTGATGAGTTCTTCCTTGTTCGTCAGTGACAGGTCCAGCAGAGCAACTTCCCTAGTTGGCTCATCGGTCACTTGTGTGAAGAAACTGTCTGCTACGCTCTCCAGAAATCTCCTGGACTGCTTGATCCCAGCTCTGATGCCTTTCCACCACATACTGGGGTGGTTAAAGTTCCCCATGAGTACCAAGGCCTGCGATCATGAGGCTTCATCCAGTTGTCTAAAGAAGGCTTCCATCTACTTGCTCTACTTGATCAGGCAGCCTGTAGCGGATATCCACTATGAAGTCTCCCATGTCGGTCTGTTCTCTGATCTTTACCTGTAGGCTCTTGACTGGCTTTTCACCTGTTCCACGGCAAAGCTTCATGAAATTGAAGCCACTCCTTTGTGTAGAGAGCCCTTGGACAAATGTGAACACTCAGAAGCCTGAAAGAAATTGTAAAACTGTGTTCGTGCAATTAGTTAAAATTCTCTTTCAGGCTTAGCAGCAAAACGCTTACACCAGTATTTCAGCTTTGGGAAAAGTAATCTAAATGCATGACATGTTCAGATGTAATTTCATTAATTTCTAAGATGCATCCATGCTTAGCACATACTTGATAAATATATTTTTCTCTGTTTACTTTTCCTTGGTTTGTGTACCATATTTTCTTATGTATGGGAAGTATTTTCCCCAAAGAGGGGTTTAAATGTCTTTTATGTTCTGAAATTGCTTGGTCCAACAGCAGCTGGTGTAGTTGATACTGCCATTGATATCGCCCCACTGGCAACAATAGGTGCGGCAGCCTTTCAAGTCCAATGGTTCCCTTCCTTTTGAGGAGGCAAAGGAGTTATTTATACAAGCAGTGTATCATACACCCCAGGAAATATTGTCATTTATTTCTTCTTTGCGTTTTGATTAATGGAAGATTTCTGACTTCTGTAAAACGTTGATAATTCTTGGTGAAAGGTTATTTATCTCACTAAACTGTGAGATCTCTTTTTTTGCCAAGATAGCTTGTTAGTTATTCCTGGGTACCGTCACTGCCAATGATGGGTTTGCTACCAAGGTGAGCTCTGCTTATAGATTTGTATTCAATGTGGATTGCAGCCATTTTTTCACACTTTTTCTCAGATCACAGGGAAAACTGAACAAAAAGCTGCCATTTACCTTACCACTGTTGCGTTTTCAACTTTGGTCTGTTTTCTAAGATTCAGTATGAGGTATATGTTGAGGCTTACTGTCCCTGTATCCTCCTTCTGCAATCAGACATTTCTTTATTTAAAAACAAGCAAAATCCAAAACCCCCAGAAGTCTTAGTGAGGAACATATGGAAATTACAAACTTTTTTTTTTTTATTTAGAAGAAATTAATAAGAGAAACCTATCGGTACAGGAATACTATCTTGTCATTGCTAGGGGATCAATTGTTGTGTGCATAAAAGCTTCCCATTACAAATATGATATTTGACTACTAAAATACAAATAGATTTTATTCTCCTAATTTCCATATTCTTAGAAATTTGAGCATTTATATTCTTTTGCGTAATCCAGACTTTTTAAATGATGCTTTTATCTGTGCTACAAACAATAAGCTTTGACTCATTTTCTCAAGAAATTGATATAAAGCTTTTTACAAAGTGTTTAGTACCGAAACAGTGAAAAATACTGATTAGTAGGTCCCAAACTACAATTACTAACAAAGCTGTGTTTTGAATTTAATTAACTAAGAAACCCAACTAACTGTTTGCTTTTATATTAAGGAAATAACCAACAAGAGTTCTATAATGCTTATGGAGTGAGTCGTTTGCAGCATGATGTTTTCTGTTGATAACATCACATTAACTCAGCAAGCATCCTCAAAAAGGTATTAAAGTGAGGTTTGTTTATCATGTGATACTTGTGCTTGATATCTGTGATCCATCTGTCTGCAATTTATTAGTAAACGAAATTGATGTATCTCTTTTTCCAAAATTTGAAGCAAGCAGAAATAGTTCAACGTGATTAAAAGGGTAGCTTCACCTGACTTTCAGTTCTTTAAGAAACATTTCAGTGTTAGTTTTCTATTCAATAACTCTATTACTCGATAGTAATTCATATACTTAGTAGTGAAACAGTCTTTATCTATGCTGTTTGGTTTAGATTGCTCAAACCTGCTGATCTGTGAATCTGTATTTGCAAACTTCTAAGCTTTAGTAATGCTTTTATTGGTATTATCCCATTACGTGTGTTCCTTATGTTATACCCAGTTTGTGGTTAAAAGCAGGGTTAGGTTTCATGGGAAATGCCATTTTAATAGGTATTTGGGCTCAAGTCCTCGAGATAGGTGTGTGGAAGGTGTATGGAAGGCCTGGGTTCAAGGTCTAACTCAGTCTTGTGAACACTTGTCCAATGCCGGATAGAGACATCAGTAGACAAGTTTTTTGTGTTTGGAGAAAATGACAGTGTAACTTTGAACCAAACAACTTGACAGTATTAGACCTTATATTGGATCCTGTTGAACAGGCTTGTGGCTTCTTACTTCTGGGGAGAACTAAACACTTTTAAACATGAGAAAACAATTCAAAAATGGCAATAAACTATACTAATAAAAAATCTAAAAAACCCCAGACCAATACAACAACTGTAACTCAGTATTTTCAGACATCCTTTCACCTTTGAGTGAAATTTGTTGGTGTCTCCCAGAAAAGTCAATTTTATATCCAAGCGCACCCACAAATCTTGGATTTAGACAATTAAATGATCTAGTCATCCCTTGTTTAGGCTGTAAAAACCCATCTGTGTGAAAAGAAGTGCTTAACAATTAGAGTAATTGAAAATGTGTTTGAGTAACCTCTTATCATGGCAGTTAGTTTTTGAATGTCAAAAGAAAATACTAATGTTTTTTGAACATAAGAAGTTCTAAAAAGCTAATTCCAAAAAGTGTTTGTGTGGATGTGACTTAAAAATACAGTAATACAATAACCCACTGGTCTTGCCTATGGCTGTATTTTGTTCTCCTTATGTAACACATGCAACACAAAGGAGTCCTTCATAAATAGGCTTCCTTTACTGTATATCTGATGAACTTTTTCTGAAGTCTTAAGAATAGCCCTGCAATAGGAGTATGTTATGGCTAGCAGTATTTTTTCCAAGAAAATCCGAACTTTTAGCTTATATACAAATAATCAGACGGGTCCACTACCTCTTGCTCTTTTCTTCTCAAATGGTATTTCAAAGATGTACCTAATCTTTTTGGTCATCATACGCTAGCTGTTTACAACCTTGTGCCATTGTGGTGGTTTAACTCTAGAAGAAGGTACTGAGAGAAAAAGATGTCCAAGTACGTATGCAATTTCAGAGTGAACAATAGAAAATAAACCTGCTTGGCTGGTGTCAAGGGAGTTCTCCGGTTTAACCCTCATGCTGAAAACTTAACAACAATAGAGGTAGTTTGCAGTGGTAACTTGCATAAAACCTCCTTTTAATGTCTTACCAGCAACAGCTGTGGTGTGCACCTTGCTCTGGCAAGCCCTATGAGTTGCTGCTTTTCTAAAAGCTTGCCTTGGAGCAATGAAATCACTGTCAGTCAAAAGTGGCCTTCACCTGTTAATCTTGTTTTCTTTGTGGTTCTTTATGGGGGTACTATATTTTCTGTAAGTTTTACATTTTCATGCTTTTAAGGCAGTTAGGGCTGTGATCATGTACCCACCTGAGGTTTGCCCAGTACACTGAGGAATTCTTCCACAGCCAAGGCAAGTGTGCAGGTGTACTTACCCTTTGTACTTCAGGCAGCTGTTCATGGTGTCGTTTGTGGAGAATTAGTGGGTGAGTAACAGTGAGAAAACAATTACCAGGGACATGGCATTGGGCACCTCATTTGTACTGAATCTGTGGAGAATACTGTGCGTGTGCCTGGCCACAGGGTTCGAACCTTGGAGATGTTGCTGGTTCATTGCAGCATGGCTGTCCCACATCTAGAATTTCTTGATACCTGTGGTCAAATAACAAAGAAACCTTCGCTTACAAAATCCATTCGGGAGGGAACTAGGACAGGATTACCAGACTGTGTACTAAATAAGTGTATGTAGCAGGTGTATGTTAAATTAATTGGTAATTTCTCTGTAACTGTGGCAGGCCCAGGCCGGACATCTCCCTACCTGAGAACTTCCACAAAAATGAAGCCAATAGAAGAAAGTGTTGAAGATGATGTCTTTGAAGCACCATCTGCTGATAAGCTTGAACTCCAGCAGCTGCCTTAAATGGATGTGTCCTCAGGTGTATCTGGGCTTGCCCAAAGCTCCAGTGCAAGAGGAAGAATTTGAGAGGAATCTGAAAGCTAAAACCACCTTTCTGTGTTTGATTTTGCCACAGCATATGTCAGTGGCTTCTAGATGAAATGTCATGTTTTATTTTACTTCTAAATAAAATAGATAAAAACTTGGTTTTATTTTTGTTTTTTGGGACATGGGTGGCTGCTTTATTTCTGCTCTGGCCACCATAAGTTTAGTATTAAGTAGCTGACTATCCCGAAATTTCTAGAGACTTATTTGGTAGAGAATATCCCCAGTTTCATTTTGGTAAGTTTCTTAGAAGCCCCTATCTTAGTGTTTTTCAATGGGAGATTTTGAAACAATGTTTCCAAAGCCATGTTGCTGTTACCTACCATCATTGTTGTGAGTATTGTGTGAAATAGTACACACAGTCTTCTGCACCTTTTGGTGGGTACTTGCCTCTAGTTCTGGTGTTTCCCGACCTGACTGCTTGACTTTACAATTGTAATAATGACTTCAATTTCAATTTTTCTTGGTCAGATATTTAAATATAATACTGCCTTTTGAGCCTTAACTTTTTCTTCTTTAGGTAACTGTATTACACTGAAGTCTATGCTATTCCTTGATCTTATCCGTGGAGTGATTGAGCTGTTATGGATTAACCTTTCCATACAGCAATATGTAAGGTACAAATGACACCTGACGTAGGAAATTCAGTTCATACCTCAAAACTGGGTAGCTCAAAGTACAGTAAAACACAGTCTCATGTTGGGAAGCGTTGGGAAGACTTTATAAGAGACACTTGTATTAGTCCTGTCAGTGATTTGTGGAGACACATAGATGGTACCTGTACTTCTGTGCTTTGGCAATTCTTGAAATTTGTTATGTAACAAACAATATATTTTAACTAAATATAACAGAAAATGGATTATTTTCCATTTATTGAATTGCACAGAACTCTGCTACATACAATAACAGAGGTTTGGCTTAAGTTTTCAAGCAGTCAGAGGTGTCAGAATCTGGGTTTTGCTGATTTGTTTCACTTCATTTTATTTCTAAAATTTATCCTGACAGAGCATCCTAGAGTCAGCCTGCATCTGAGTAATTCCCTCCTCAGAAGTGCATGCAGTCTCAAAACTTGCAGTTAAACAATTGCAAGTTTGAACTGTGTTGTCAGCAATCCTGCTTCTGTGAATTTAAATGCAGTGTTTAATATTACATCAATATGTCTTGTGGTTCACTTAGTTTTGCATTATTAAAAACATTGCACTGAGGTCAAACATACTTAGTAATTTATATAAATAGATGTAAAATACTTTCTGGCCAATCATCTGCAAAAGACAGCACATTGGCTTCTGTACATTGGCTTCTGTTAGAGCTCATGTAGTTTATCATCTAAATCTGATTTAATGTTAGCCTTCACAGGTAGAAATTAGGAAGTCCTCTTGCAACTGTTGTAACTTAAGCACAAGTGTTAGTTGGAACAGCTTTCAAAACCACTGGTTTGATAAACCAAAATGATATGTAGGATCAATTGTGAGTCTTCTGAGGTAAAAATGGGATTCAGCAACTGAAACATAAATGCATATTTAAAATTTTACCACATTTTTAGTAGCTGACTGTCAAATACTGGCAACTGAACAGATTACACCATGAACAAAAATACAGTAAACAACAAGAAAACTGAATATATGCTCATTACAGGGGTGTTGGACTCGATGACCTTTGAAGGTTCCTTCCAACCCAAGCTATTCTATGATTCTATCATTAGAAAAATACAAAACATTCTCCATGCAGTAAAATGCATGCTATGTATCCTCATAACTCCAGTGACTGTGTGGTGTAAAGTTGTGAACTTGTTTGAATTTTTGGATGTCCTGTTTCTTTTAATAAAAAGAAGAATACTTGCAGAACATTTCAATAGGGTAAATTATAAAAAATGCAGAGTTATTTAGGCTGAGATCTCTGTAGGTGATGTGATCTAGCCTCCTGCTAAAAGAGGGTCAACTTCCAAATGAGTGGAAATGTTGCAATGATGAAGACAAAAGTATTGTTACCAGGTGCTGTTACAGGAAGATGGCTGTGTGTGAGGACCATATGTCTAAGATGTTTATCTTCCTTTTGGATTACAAGACAACCAGACTTCATATATTTTTGCAGGTTTTACAAAAGCTGCTCCAATAATAATGCATGATAATAATTGATTATCATGCCATGTGAGTAACATGATGTTTACAGACTTACAGATCAGTGGGTGCTGGCTTTCATACTCTGAGCAGCACTTTCAAGCTCTGCTTAAGTGTAAGAAGCATCCTGTAATAATTCCCATTTAAGGGAGGAGTGATTGTGTCTGTGGGTAGGGGGTGGCTGTAAACCCATTGTTAGCTCATTTCAAGATGTGATTAGTAAATCAAACATAGAACAACATATATTTTTGAATCATAACATTGTGTTTTGTTGGTCGTAACTGTAATTATGTAGCAGATGGAAATTATACCAGCAAACAGCTATTTCTACTAACTAGAATATCTGTGGAAGAAAAAATGAAGGTACTTCATAAAAATGTACCTTTTATGTTTTGGTTTTATTTTGTTTTTTCCAAGAATTCTGTGATTTCAATGCATTTATGTAAGTACAGCAAAATGCATATTGAGGTTTGTCAGGGAGACTGAACTAAAAGGTGTCATTAGCTCTATAAAGAATTGTCATAAAGATTCATTTCAGGCTCTGTCCTGCTCTTGTAGCAAAGCCCTGTTTGTCTCACTCTTCATGTGGAATGAGCTTCACATGGAGCTGACCCAGCATCTCTTCAGCTGTACCTCATAGACTCAGGAGCTTGCGTACTCCTACCCCAGGGGGTAAATCCACTTTGAAGAAATTGTCCAAAGTGTGAAAAACAGTCATTCAGACATTAGGAGAGGATTCAGAAAATCAGCTGTAGCCCAGTGCTTGGGAAGTCAGGTGCATAAAAACTGCTCCAGTGCGGAGCTGGTGAAACTCCAGATCTTGATTAACATGAAGAATGGTGCTAGTCACTACCCACATTGCATTCTACAGGTGAAAGCCAGCTCTCAGGTTCTAGTCCATGATGGATATTTGCAGTAAATAACAAGCTTAGAACAGGTAAACTCAGTGATCAAAACTATTTCAGTAATATTGTCGTGGTTTAAGCCCAGCCGGCAACTTGGAACCATGCAGCCGCTCGCTCACTCCCCCCCTTTTCCTTCCTCCCCCCCGCTCCCGGAGGGATGGGGAGGAGAATCGAAGGAATGTAACTCCCACGAGTTGAGATAACAGCTCTCCAGTAACTAAGGTATAATACAAACCACTACTGCTACCAATAATAATGATAAGAGGAATAACAAGGGAAAAGGACACAACCGCTCACCCCCCGCCGACCGATACCCAGCCCGACCCGAGCAGCGATCTGGGTCTTCCGGGTAACTCCCCCCAGTTTATATACTGGGCATGACGGGCTGTGGTATGGAATACCCCTTTGGCCAGTTTGGGTCAGGTGTCCTGCCTCTGCTTCCTCCTGGCTTCCCCTCCTCTCTGGCAGAGCATGAGACTGAGAAAGTCCTTGGTCAGAGTAAACATTACTGAGCAACAACTAAAAACATCGGTGTTATCAGCGTTGTTCCCAGACTGAAAGTCAAAACCACAGCACTGCACCAGCTACTAAGAAGGAGAAAAAATGACTGCTGTAGCTGAACCCAGGACAAATATGAATGTAGTTTAGCTATCCCTGGTTTTTAAATGGTCATTTTATAAACAAGCCAAATGTATTTGATGGCTTTGGGGTTTTTTTAAGTTTTGAATGGGCATGCAAATACTAAGTGCTTATTTTTTCTTCCTATACTATTTCCCTTTAAGAAATAAGTGCAACTGAATTATAATCTCCTAATGGAAAACAGGCCACTTTATTTGCTGTATGCGTTAGAAAGCAAAGCAAAGATGTAACATAAGAGGCACTTCAGTAAAAAAAAAAGGAACGGTAGCAATGGTGATACAGTTAAAAGGCAAGGGCTCGGTTCTTCAGTAAATTTTTGGTATCTAGGTGGAGTCTACTGCAAAAGTAGACACTCAAAGTATCTTCACATGCGGAAGGCAGCAATTTCTAGAGTAACATTGTGCACGGCAGGTCATCAAAGATACAACTCACTTGAATGGAGTTTCGGAAAGTGAAATTGTAGTGACACATTTTAACCTTATTACTGGAATTACAGCAACAGTTACTTTAATTGTTATTTCAGAAATGCAGTCATAGGAAGTACCTCGGAGTGAAAGGTTTTTCTGTCTCTGCTACCATGTTGGTCACAGCTGCTTCTGATTAAAGGGGAATGGGTTCTCAGTATTTGTGGGATTAATAAGAGAAGAGAAACCATCTTAATTAATTAGCCCTGACATTTAAACTTTCTGAGAGCATGAAGATGATATGAGAGTCGTCAGAGAGTGCAGAGAAGCTTTCATAAAAGCAGAAGTTGCAGGATCACTCTGTATTGCTTGCAGTACAGTCTCTATACTTTTTCAATAAGGAGAGCATAGCAGAGTGGCTCAACAACATGGCAAAAGTTGATGGGCTCTTGTTGGGCAATTTGACAGAGCTAACTGCTTTTCTTTTGGTAAAGTTATGACTGCAGGAGGAATGAAGCATTTTCAGTGACCTTAAATATTAGCTGAATTTTATTTCACAAGAGTATTTACCTGGCACTTAATGAAGAGAAAATAAGTTACAAATCTAAGTCATTTACAGCCATGCGATGCCTGTGTGTTTGTCAATTATATAATGCTCTAACACAATGAAAACACATTTCTGTTCTTATTCCATTCATGTGGAAGTGACTTAAGATGACAGATTTGTCTAGATAGAAGTCAAAGAAAACCTGGGTAGCTATCTGATTGTAGCTCCTTAGACTGGGAAGGTTCATGTACTGCACATCATTATTGTTCTATTGGCATTTTCCCATCACACCTCCACCACCATTTCACTTTCCTGAAGCACACAGCATTATCAGCTGCCAAAGCACAGCTGGAACTGAGCTGTGATCTGGGCTGAGGAAACAGGATTCTTATCTCCACATGGGGATTGCACTAGGATCAGGGGCAATGGGGAAGCTCAGGAGGAGATGGGAGCGAGTTCAGCTAGCAGGAGCAAATCAGCACATGGGTAGAGGTGATCTCTGTCTTCTCGGCTTCTTGGAGTTGAGCTGGATTGTATTCTGTGCCTGGAAAACTCACTGAAGATGTGTTTGTGGAATGTGCTTAAACTGCTCTTCCTGTGACATGTCTGTGGTGGCTGTCACCTGTAGGCTGAGGAGAGGTAAGTGATCCTGAGCGCAGGGTGAGCAGTCCTCATAGTCTGTGCAGTTTATTACCTCTGCAGGGGTTTGTCCTTCTTAGAAATTCAGCCAGATTTAGTCCTGTGTTCCAGCTGGTATTCACCTTTGCAAGTGTAAGGAGGAATTGCAATGATGTGATTTTGCCTAAAATTAAAAAATGCTTGGTGGTGATGATGTGAAACTTGAGTTGCTCCTCTGGAAACCCAATAGAGAAATGAAGCTCACACAAGCAGTGTGGGGCTTGTTTGTCTGCCTGTCTCTTTCCTGCTCCCTTCCCTCTTTCCTCCCTTGAATCAAATTCGGCAGTAGGGACAATTGTCAAAGGAAACTTTATTATGCTTATTTGTAGACTTTTATATGCTCACCACTCAGCCTTATAATTAGCAACTGAAAAAACCTTGTATTGACATGTTAACATCATTATGTTTGGAGGAATAACTGTCTGCAAGATTACTGCTGCTTTTGTCTTACAGTATATTGAATTGAAAATGGTTTTTATGTGCATAAATAGAACACTGTGTTGTAAAATACCTTACAGAATGTGAAACTTTAAATCCTTAATTAAATATCAAAGCGGAAATCATATTACCTAAACAGGATAAGAGTAGTGTCTGTTAAAAAGTGGAGGTTCCCCTCTCCTCGTGTGTCTTGGATATCTTTTAATTGCATAAAACTAGTACTATGAGTTCTTTTTGAGGGGGGGCAGAAGAAGAAAAAGACCAAGAAAATGCATTTTTATTGTGTTATTCCCAGAGAACTTGGGATTCTTCTCAGTGCTCTGCAGCAAATATCTGCTCACTCTGCTGCCTTGTCCTAGAAATGGGGGTCTGAGCCTTTGCAGGTGAAAAGCCAACAAAGAGCCCTAAATAACCTTTTAAAGCAAATCTGTAACATATGTGGGGTTTATTTTTATTTTGGTTTAGTGGGCTGAGAACCCTGTTTTTCTTCACAGAACAGACAATAGTTTGGATGTCCCTGCTCATGGCAGGGGGGGTGGAACTAGATGATCTTAAGGTCCTTTCCAACCCTCACTATTCTATGACTCTATGATTCTAACATATATAGTGTGTATCCCAAATGGCATGTGAATATGTAGGTCATATATATCGAAGGGATATTACCATGGAATCCATGAGATTATATTAATTTCAATCAGTCAGTTGGAACTAATTACAGTTTGTCTACAAGCTGTTTACATCACATTTGGCTCAAACCAGTTTATTTTTACATTCGCTGTCTTAATCGATGGAGACTCAGCTCAATTTTAAATCTTATCTCCGCTCATAATAAGCATCTCAGAAGACCAATAGCTTTCTGAACATTACATTAAAAATGGAAGCAACAAAGAGAAGTGAATTGGTAATTCTTCTCTGCTGCAGTACCTTGCCAGGGTCAGGGAAGGTGGAGCTGGGAGGCAGCGTTATGGCCACTCTGTTCCTAAAATGCTTCTAGATTGCACTCAGCCAGCACAAATGTTTCTTCCAGTACAGCCTGATGGCATGATAGTAGCTGAACTCTGATTGACTGTCAGAGCTCTAATAGAAACAAGTTCTGTGTGAGAGCACCCTGGATTTTGTGCTGTTTTGCTCAGCAGAAGAGAAAGGTAAAAATCGCTCATGTTGGAAGACAAGAATGCAGCAAACAGCAGCCTCTGCTGGGGAGAAACCTCTTACACTTCTGTAAATGCTGGTGATACCAGTGGGGAAGCAAAAATTGGAAAGGGTGAATTGGAAAGACAGTGATTTGGCGAAGACTGTGGAAAAGCATGCAAGCTTCAGGCTTGGTGATGGGCCAGATGAGCTTAGAATATGTCACATGGTGCCCAAAGTAAGTGATGGAGGTAACATTTCTCTAGGCTGGGATGAACAAGTGTAGTTATGATCAAAGACTTCTTGGGAAAAATACTAAAATGAACAGAATGGTTTTGATAACTGGTAGATCAGCAGGCTGCCCCTGCACAACTTCACCAGAAAACTATTCCTGTTAAAGGACATAGCTACAACAGTGTACCACAAGTGACAGTGCAACTTAAATCTCAAATCTCTCTTCCTGCTTCCTGTCTTCCTCTTAGAGGTGCTTTCTTCACCTCCCTGAGTTAGATGCAGTAGAGCCTATTGAAAAAAGACAAGGGAAAAATCAATTGTGCAGTAACTTATTCGTGTCATGGAAAGAATGATCACTAAACTATTTGTGTCTGAAGCAGTTGATCAGAGTTCCGTTCTTGTCCAATATCATATTTATCATGCTATACAGTGCATTTAGAAATATTGAAAAGCGCTGAAAGTAATGGAAATCCTCAATAAAGTCAATCTGGAAAAAAGAGACAATGTATGTAAACAGTATGTGAAATAGTTTAATGGCTTCTAGAGTGGAGAAAAGATGATTTTTCTTTTCCAAAGAGGAAATTGTTTCTGGAGAATTTCCACTGTCATCTGGCACCTTCCAGCACTAAACTTCAGTTTGGAAAATCAAACTCTCTTATGTGTTTTTTCCTTACCAGCTCTGTTGACTGAATGCTATGTGTGTTAACTTTAATGCACTAATACCCAAGCCCAGCTCTGGCTTGTAATATGAAGAGAAAAAGATAAAATCTACTGAACTGTTATTAAAGGAATTTTTGGCATCTGCAGTATGGCTTTTGCAGAGTGAGCATTGCCCTCATAGCCAGGTAAATGGTACATTTCTCATAGAAGCCTGCCTCATTATGTTTTTGGTATATTGTGCAGCATAGCAGGGAAGCAGCAGATCAGCTTTGGCAGCTAATGCTGAGGCAGTCCAAAGGCATTCAAGACCCCAGCTAGCTACTCTGCCTCTTCCCCAATGGCCCCTACCCCTTCAGAACAGGGCAGGGAAAAAGATGAACCTACTTCTCCTGGGCTTGTCTGTCCTGACCTTGGAATCTCCTCCCTTGTAAGATCAGGTATATGGGCATTCACTGCTTGCCTACTGCTGACCTGTTTAAAACTGTGTCAAAAAGAAACTGGGTTTAGTGTGGGTTTTTTCTCTTCTCCTTTGGACGTGGAAAACAACTGTTTGTTAGTCCCTTTGAGCCAGCCTTCCCTGTAAAAAAGGGCTGCTAAGAGAGACAACATCTGCTTCTCTCAGCCTACCCTCGTAGCTGACAATTTTTGCATTTATTGCTAATATGAAATGTGTATGTAAGATCCTCTCCCAGGCCTTAGAGGGAAAAGTACAATTGCCCCATGACCATTAACAACAGCAGCAGCAGCAAAATTATGCATTAAGTTAAAAATAGTTTAAGACACTGGGAAATCAGATGAGTGGATATGAACTTTCACAAGGCAAATACCTTGCTATGTAATCCAGAAGAATAAAGCAGTGCATGATGAAGGTATTAGGGGTACATTAATTGTCCTCCTGAGACTCTGAACAAACCAAGTGACATCCAGAGAACAAAGTGCAGGAGCAGTGATTTCCAGGCCCTGAGCCTCCTTGCCATGCCACTGCCTATGCAGTTCACCAAACCTGCTTTTTCAGAAGGAATGGGCATTTTCTGGAAGCTGCTGAAGCTGCACTTCAGACATTTCAATCCTTTTCAGGGAAACAGAGGCTTGTCCTCCATGCTGACCTGTGACCTGGCTGCTGGGGCCTTGCTGAGAGCCAGTGAATAGCAGACAGGGATGAGACGGAGTAATTACAGCGGGTGAATGGGGAAAATAAAGATGGACCTCTTTCTTCCTTTCATCTCAAATAGAGGAGCTAATTTAGGGAACCTTTCTGACAAAAGCTCACAGTGACCCAAATCCTTTCCCCTTTGACTCAGTGAGAACAAAACCAAGCTCAGAAGCCCCTCTGGAAGACATTAGATGGATTCTTGAAAGGTGCTGGATAGTGAGTGCAGGTGGATCCTGGCAGTGCTGGCACTGGCCTAGGAAGCTCTGGTGGGGGCTCCAAGTGACCTCAGGAGCCCTGTGGCCCTCAGGACCTGCTGGCGGTTCTCTGCAGCCAGAGGAAACCAATTGAGAGGCTCTCGACCTTCTTTATTCTCCCACCAGCCTTTTCATCTTCCATCCTCTCAGTTTGTAGTGGTAGTGTTCCAGGAAATGGATGATTTGATTTTGATTTTGATTGAGTATAACATGCCCCTATGTGACTCACAGGGGTGTTTTTTTCTGTTAACTACTTGTGGCTCTTAGCTGCAAGCTAATAAATACCTTGTGTTACTTAGGAGCTCAAGATCTGTGCTCATCAGTGTATTTTCTTCCATTACCTTACCTGTTTCTGTTGTGTCTCTCAGTAGCTTCTCGTGTTCATGTACCCATGTAAAAAGAGGCAGGGAGATTTTTTTTTCCTCTGGAAAATTTCACCTGGAAAACAGTCCTAATCCCTGCTCTGTGGAAAACACCATCAATGTTGCTGATTTGAGGAACTTACTGTGCTTGTAGAGGAAAAATACCTGTTTAAGCCACAGAGATAGATCAAGCTTATTGTCATACTCGGCCCCCCAAAAGTACCAGTGGCTGGGGTGCTCAGAAATGTTTATCTTGAAGCCAGACTGGGAAGAACCCTAGGCCTGGCTTCACTACCTTGACAAGTTCAACAGCTGGAAACTGTGGGTACACAAAACCTGTGAAGTTTTATGTCATTACATGTAGAGATGCTGCTGCCCAGTCTAACAGCTAGAGGCGGAACTGGAATCTCAGCCCCTCCTTTATTGCTTTCTGGGATCTGTGGGAGGATCTGTAGATCAGTAAAGGTTTCTAGGAACAGGTCTTTACCTTCCTGTTTGCAATGCATGGCTATTATAGTGGTGAGCTTGATGCAGAGTGCAGCACCAGAGGAAGGGTATTCTGCAGCGGTGGCTGTCACTCAGTAGTACTGACTCAAGGTGAAATATTCTCATCCTCTCTTGATTTTGGGCTTGGACTTGGCCAATGGTGGGTCCATCTTGGAGCCAACTGGAATCAGCTCTACTGGGCACAGGGGAAGCTTCTAGCACTTCTCACAGAAACCACCCCTGTAGCCCCCCTGCTACCAAAACCTTGTCATGCAAACCCAATACAGGCAGGGCTTGGTTAGTGGTGCTAAAGCACATTGTACCATCCAGCACATGATGCTGTGCTTGTCCATCTGGAAGCCACAACTTTTGGAACAAACCCAGATGGTGCACAGAACCCACCTGCTGTTTCGGTGCTAAAAGCTCTTAGGTTTTAAGCTGCACTTCAGCTGCCTCATAGTCCCAAACAGGAATCTGACAGCTGCTCTTACCTAAGATGCTCTTGTCTGCAATGCTCTTACCAAAGCCAATATAAAGTCAGGAAGAGTTGCTGGTGGCTCCCCTGGGATGGAAGGCAGGCTTTCACAAAGTTTGATGCTTTCATGACTGTAGCAGAGCTTTACAAAGGAGATAATGGAGTCTGTTCTTTGTGCCGAGGTGGGTTAGCCTGGTCGGAGTTCAGCTATAGGAAGTCTTATGTCCCTGTAGGTAGCAGTTGCACAGCTTTGCAGTAGAAATGCTGGGCAATGATGTTCCCTGGGTTGGGAGCCACTCGAGCTAATGGTCTGCAAATACAGCACAGAGGGGACATATGCAGCAGTGCATGTGCTTGCAGTACAGGTCCAACATGCATAGGCATTGAAGGTGTGAAATAAAACCTAGCCACATGAAGTGCTCTAGGGAAAAGCTACAGCTTCAAGGCAGGCATGATGCAAAAAACAATATAGGCAAGTGGGGAAAGCAATTGCATGTGTGGGAATGTGTTGGTACCTAAATGTCCACTGATGGGAGTGGTCTTCCTCAGTCTGAGCTGCCTGGCATGGGGTTGGCCTGAATCCATAGAGCTGGCCTCAGCAGGGAATATCATTTTCAGCCTTAGGTGCCTGTGGTTTGCCAGCACACAGAACAGTGAGATGGCTTGTTCAACAATAACGGTGAGATTCAACTGGTAATTTTGTACTTGATGTGTCTAATGTAGTTTGTAGCTTGCTTTAACATGCATATGCAGTTTTCCTAACTATGTGACAAATTTTTCAAATTTTCTCCTTTTTTTGGGCGGGGGTGGGAGGGGGGTGGGATGTTACTATTTCATCCGACACTGCAATGCTAGCAAAGGAAAAAAAAAATTAAAAAAAGGGGCAACAGCAAAGCTGGTGGAAAGGAGAATCTCAGCCTTCCCAAGTGCATTAGCCAAAATATTTGTGTCACCCAGGAAGCTGTATCTGCCCTCAGCAAAGTTGCATAGTTTAACTGTGCTGTCCAGGGGTTTCAGGAGACCAGAGTGAAATGCCTCAGGGAGATGATCTAAATGCTCCTCCCGGCATGTGTGCGCTCTTCAGCATGCAAGCGTGTATGTTAAGTCACTTCCAAATAAGCTAATATGGCTAATGTCACTCTCTGGTGCTGGCTGAGAATGACAATAAGCTCAACTAAAATTACTTCAGGGGAACAAGGCTGTAGCTTTTAATATAGGGGTCAGTCCAGGGCCATCACTTCTTCATGGGTCATTGGGAGAAGTAACCCCAATCCCTGCACTGGGAATGGAGCATTACCAGTGGTGGAAGGGGAGCTGAGCCTAGTTCTGTTCCTTGAAGCCCCATCATAGGCTGTCCCTAAACTCCAGGAGCTCCCAGTACTTTCTTTCAGATTCTTTGGTCAGTGGGCTTGAAAACCTTACGCTTTTTTTTAATCGCCTGTTGCTGGAACCATATGTGTGTTCCTGCAGTTCTTCTGCTTTAATTCCCCTTTTGCTTTAATTCCCCTTGGCTTTCACTAACGCTGAAATGGATCCTGGGGCTCAGGGAATGCTGGGCTGGTGCTTGCACTTGTCCCCTTTGCCCTCCCATGCTGCAGCTGCCAAGCAGAGGGTCTCTGTGAGGGAAGCCTCTGTTACTCTCTGTGCAGCTTTGTGCAGGACAACTGCTTTTCAGCAGCTTTCAAGCTTGAAACTCCACAGAAGTTACGGTTCAGCAGGCTTCACTGTGACTTTTTGTCACAGCTGTCAGTGTAGGTCAAAGAGAGATGAAAGAAATGGGGGCTGGATGGAAAGAAACTTGCTGTGCTTCGAGCCCCCACCCTTGCTGTGCTGCCTTGGGGGAGAAAGAACATTTCTGCTTTCTTTCATAGGCACCTTCCAAAATGCTTCCAAATTTAACTCATTTTAAGTCTCTCCAGTAACTTCCAGCCAGTATTTCCCAGAATGTCTAGTTAGCCTGATTGCCTCAAGTGTTTTAGATGCTCCAACTAAAGGTGTTTTTACTTTGTTTTGGTGAGTGTGAGGGTTAGCTAATTGCTTTGAAGAACCTACAGCATCATAATTCGCAGAGCTTTAAAAGCACAGGAAGACAAAAGAACTAGTCTTCCAAAATAATGAAGACCAAGAGAATGGCAGTGCAAGTGCCTGCCATATAAATCTGTGTAGGTAGCCAGAATGACTGAAAAACATGACTTTCATGTAGTACTGCTAGTAACAGATTTACTCAGCAATGGCCAAGACGAGTCATAGAACCATAGGATGGGTTGGGTTGGAAGGGGCCTTAAGGATCATCCAGGTTC
>NW_009916281.1:36670-46231 GCF_000696875.1 Nestor notabilis | reverse complement strand
CCCCCTCCCACCCTCGCTTTGAACTGTGCCGGGGATGTGGCAGCCACAGCTTCTCTGGGCAACCTGTGCCAGCACCTCACCACCGTCACAGTGAAGAATTTTTAACTAATATCTAATCTAAATCCATCACTGAGTCCATCACTTCTTTTCCAGCTACAAACCATCTCTAGCCATTTGGTCTTACATCAAAGGACCTGCTCTATGTGTCAGGGAGGCAGGGGGGATTGTTCTGCTGTTTAATTATCCCACTACTGGAAATGTCCAGGTACTTCTGGCCCAGGCTTTTTGCTTTTTTCTCCTTCGGGGAGGAAGGCAGTGTTCAGCTCCCAGTAGTAGCCCAGTAAATGCCATCTTGCCACAGCTGGTAGGATTGCATTGTTTGGGTAGTATCTGTTTTGGGTAACACAGCCTTTGAACCATGGTCTGCCTGACAGGAGGCTGGTTTTAAAGCCAAAGCTGGATATGCTATTCCAGCATCAAAGCTGAAGGACTCTGGAGGATGAGAGTAGCAAGTTTCTCAAAATGACAATAAAGGAGAAGGCAACTCCTCATTAAACCCTCCCACCACATCCTGCCCCCCAACCCCCAAAACAAAAAACAAAAAAAACCCCAAACAAACAAACAAACAAACAAAAACCACAAAAAAAAAAAAAAAAACCAAAAAAAACCCCAAACCCCAAAGATATTGGGTCTTGTATTTTTTTTATTTTTTTTTAATAGGAAAATAAATACTGGTGCATAAAGGGACTTTCTACTCTCATAGACAAAGAGCTGGAGTTGAGGCCAGAGGAACTGGAAATGAGGCACTGCTTGTTAG
The DNA here is from genome assembly GCF_000696875.1 of Nestor notabilis. NCBI lineage: Eukaryota > Metazoa > Chordata > Aves > Psittaciformes > Psittacidae > Nestor > Nestor notabilis. Next base: position 45,414 of record NW_009916281.1, on the reverse strand, counting down.
CAGCAGGTTATTAAAACAAGCTGTCATGGAGCAGGGCATCTCTTTTTTTCCCTCATGAGTGTTCAGGACTGATTTGAAGCCCAGCTGGAAAACATGCTTAAAGTAGCCAAGCAAACAAGGCTCCAGTTAAAGCTGAGTGCTAAAATTCAATACAATAGTTACTGCCCTGAATTTAATAGCCTGTGTCATGCAGCAGGACAAACTAGGTAAATGACATACTTTATAGCCTTGAATTTTGGATTATTTTTAAAAAATGGATGGATACCCAAGATCAATGCTCATTACTCTTTCTGCCTAGTCCACCTTCTCCTGGCTGGTAAAATGGGAGTAATGACACCAGTTCATCTGCATTTGTTTATGAACTGTTTAGCTACTCCAGCCCTGAATATCTAGACTAAGTGCTGCACAGCAAGTATTGAATGGCCAGGAAACAAAAAAAACCCAGCTGCATGTTAACTGAGCATCAGCAGCCTGAAAATGGGCCTGGGGCTTGATAACCACTGCTCTGCAATCCTGCAGTGGGCAACGCTTGCAATAAAATAATAGAAGCAGTGTTGAGGGAACTGGTTGTCCTGGAGGTCAACAGCATTTGAAGGCAGCATATGCACCTGACAGAGCACAGCATTTTGCTGAAAAGGTGTTTAAATCAACTGGGCCATCACTTAAATAATACTAATAAGCAGAAGGAAGACATCCAGAGAATGAATTCCCTTCTCTCCACTGCAGAGTTTCTTCCTGTGCAAGCACATAGTAAAACACTGTTAAGTATGTAAGCTACTTGAAAGTACATGAAATGATTTACGTCTGGCGTATTTTATTATCAGGGAAAAGGTGACTGGTGTGGAGGGAAGGAGATAGGTTATGGAGCCTTTCATGAATCAAGAGTATTTTTTTAAATGATTGGCTTGTGTAAATAGCTCCTGGTCCCAACAGATTATGGGGAAAAATGCAGTTTGCTCAAAAAAGGCTGACTGTTTTGCCACTTAGGGTTGCAGAAAGGCTGGAAGTTCCTTGGAAGTGTGTGTCCTAAGACCTGTAGCACAGGGAAGGCAATGAACATGGTGCTTTTATAATTACTTTAAAGGCGCTGGTGTGATTATGATGTTGTTCTATTGACCAATTCAGACGTTAAACCCAAGAATTTCTTCTCATTGGCATGAATCAACTTTGTTGTGTAACATAGCAGTTACCTCATCTCTGCAAGGTTAGGATGAGGATCTTGGCTTGCAGCAGTGGATTTAAGTGTTCCTGACAATGTGTCTTTGCCTAGTGCACAAAACATGACTTCTGCCTTTAATGTGAATATGTGTTCTTAAGTGCCTGGGGGAGCTGCTGAAAGAATAAAGACTGCTGACTTCTAGATGCTCTGTGAGGGAGACATGGATGTATCACAACTAGATAGGAAGAATTAGGTGCTGCTGCTCTTCCAGGCACTCTGGTTTCAGCCACAGTTAGGCACTGTTAGAGGACTGGTTTCTCTGTTTCACTTGTTCCAAGGGCTTCTTACATGTGTGCGTGTCCAGAGCTGCACTGGAAGATTTCTCCTTCCAGTGTCATCTTGCGGATGGGTGCAGTAGATAGCAGCATGCCCAAGATGTCCCTTCTACTCCCCAGAACACATGGGTCAGGCAGGCCAATAGCACGTGTAATAAACCCATGTGAACTGCGCTCTTCAAAGTACATACTAATAAGATATTTTAAAGAAAGACTTGGTCCTTGTGACTGACCTAAGAAATGGGACTTGTGGAAGATCTTAGCCACGAGGATTCAGTCACCTCTTCCCCTTTCCAGGAAAGTGATAAAACCATTTGGGTACAGGCTGGGGTGACGACAGGACTGGATGTGATGGGACATGTGTTTAGGACACATATTTATACCACTCTTTTTTGAGGCCATGAACTGGGGGGAGATATGGGGAAGTAAATGAAGTTTTCTGTGACTAGAAGAGTAGATGAAGGAGGGGAGATGATGGTAACCCTTCAGGCAAATGTTTGTAGTATTAGAAAAAAATCTCAGTCTTACATTTAGTCGAGATAGCTAAATGTTGCTATTAATCACATATACGTAGAGCCTTGCATCAAAACAGGCACTGGAGCTAGGATATACAAGCTCTCAAGTATTTTAATACAGTATGATGAGGCAGTGCTATCCAATTTACTGATACACTTAATGTAATCTAGAGTTGGAATTTCCAGGTAATGGTAGATAACAGCACTTTAATTTCTAAAAAAAGAAACAATCTTCAAGTAATTTTAAAGTAGTATATGTAATAGATAGGTACAAGCTTACAGATTATGGAAGAAGTAATAAAGATGGGACAAGACTTAAATACCAAAAGCTTTTCATCCCGGAGAATAACCCAACTGTCTGACAACTTTAATGACCACTGTATTCTCACAGAGAGTAAATACTAAAAGGTAGAATCTTGCAGTGCAATTTTGAATTAGCTGAATATGGTTTGGGGGGCAACTTCTGCAGCATTGCTAGTATGGATCCAGGTATGCATTAATCATTTATAGCTCCCTCCACCCAACAACAGCTTGTATAACTGAAATTATCTTCCCTGAAAATAATCTTCTAAAATTAAGTGAACATAGGTGCATATGAAAACCCCAAGTAAATAAAGAAAATCTCAAAGATTCACTGTAAATGCCAACGTTAAATGTTTTATTTTTAATCAAGTAATTCTTTAAAACCTCACAATATCCATGACTGACAGGAAAAAAAGACATTAGGCATGAAATGAGAATATAAAATACATGATATGTAGAAAGGCAATCAGTGCTTTAGTCCCTCAAGACAGTAAACAGGTGAAATGACCTTCAAAACTTCAACTCACTTTTTCTTAAAACATAAAATTCAAGTGATTTTTCTTTTATTTCACCTTGTAAACAACATACAAGTCAAAATGGACAATGAGGTAATCTATACTACAGAAGATAATTTAAAAACACTAGATAAGACACAGTATTAAAGACATATAGAAATCAGTGTTCACTTTGGTCTCTAGTATGGTTATTGTTATTATTACCACAAGCAACACTTACTAATTTAAGCCAGTCTGGTGATGTTAGTCAGCCAGTTGTTGCTTAACTTAGTAACCCAAGAGGTAGTCAAAACCATTACCCTTTGTAAAGATGGTTGCTCTTACGTTTGGTTCCCCGACAATGGTAGCAAATACCTTGGTACTTTTCAACACTCTCATAAAAGCAATGTCGAAGCTGCTAATATACAGCTCCAGTTTATATAAAAAACAGAAACATGTGTTCATAAATCAACCTCTTGTTATCAGTCAACAGTTGTAACAGGGGTAACACAATCAACGGATCTTAAAGAAGAGGCTGTTGATATACTAAGCAAAGTAAGATCGATGCATTTAACAAGGCTCTGCTTGTTTCTAAAACAATACTCAAATCTCATTAAGACTTCTAGAAAATTAAAATCAGTGCATCTGCACATGTACATATCTTCCCAATTACTTTTATATCTAGCACAGGGGAATACATATATATTTTTTATGATAAACATTTCTTACAGATAAATTAATTAAATTAAATTTAAGATGAGATTTCCCATGTTTTTTTATAATTCTTCTTACAAAGAATGTTACAAGATTTATAAACACTTTTTATAGGGCTCTATTCACAAAACTAAGTATGACTAAGCAGGAACTCCAGGATAACACTGGTGCAGAGTAGAACTGGGCTGAAAAAGGTGGCCTGCAAAGGGAAGAGGTAAGATCCAAATGTGGTGTTTGGCACTCCCTGAAAGCTGGCTGAAAGCAAAATTTGCAAATGGTATTGTAATGCCGGATTTACCATCAACTGCAGTGAAAAGCTATTTGGCTCCTCCTCCTCCAAATACAAGTCTTCCTCATGGCCTAACTTTTGTAGCATGTAAATAAATATCATGACCTCTCCTTGGGGGAGAGTAAAAAATACCTCACAATGTCCCTTATGATTAAATCAAATTGAGTATTTTGGGGTGGGGGAATGGGAGGGAGATTCTTTTTCCAGGTTTAACCTTAGCTATCTCCACCATTATTAGGAGAAAAATACATCTCTCTGAGCAGACATTTGAACTATTTCTACTCAAATGAGTTTTATTGTGAAAAGCATTCTGCAAGCATTCTGGCAAGGACAGGCTGGTGAACAGGCTGAGCCAATGCTGCAGAATATTCATTTTGTCTTGAGACATAAAGGAAGAATCTGAAACTGAGTCTGTGCCTCCTCCTCTAAAGGGTTCTTATCTGGAGCTGAAGGAGTATAATTAGATAGTTGGGGTTTTTTTTTCCTACTGCAGCCCAATGCCCAGTAGTTACCTGCTGCAGCTTGCACTGCTATATGTTTAACTTAGGCATGTACATTTTTGTCTCTTCTGTAGATGTATTTATTTTCATGAACAGTGCCCATAATCCTTTAGACAGAAAAATAAAAGCTTTCAAAGAAATGTTTGGAAACGTCTCATAATTTCAAACGTATGCTTCATCTTAAACAAGTATTTGCCATAATGTATGCAGTGGTGAACTATCAGTTACATATTTAGTACAGATAAAAAGTATGTACCATAGATCAACAGCCACCTTTAAGGCTAGAGCAGCACAAAGGTGTGTTTATGCAGTAAATATGAGGTAGCCTTTTGCTGTAAACAGAATAATAATTTTATTGTCACCTATGTAAACAAAGTGGGCTTGATGCTTTTGTGTTTTTATTCTTTCCCCTCCACCCCCCATCCCTCATCCCTCCCCTCCTAGAAAAGCTAAGCACCAGTAACTCTGACTGAAAGTCAGTGGGAGCTGTGGTTGCTCAGCATCTCTGAAAACTCAGACCCTGTGAATGTAAAGACGCAAATGTTCACATAAGTAACCAGTACAGAATACCACTTTATCATTTCACAGGAACTTATAATACAAAATGCTGAGATCTGATTATCAGAAATGTAGATCTATGTCAACTCAGAGGTAGTTACTAATATCAGTACATAATACTTATATAGAGATAAAAAGGTCTAAGACTATTTGGTTTGTTCTGAGTAAGCAGGTCTGTAGACTATTCTGTAAAGAAAAAACAACATTCCATGGTATATTCCCTGAGCAAAGTTCTTTGTCCTGAGTATGTTATGTAATAGTGATAACATTCTAATATATAAAAATAAAACCTTAAGCTTTCAACAATAAGATAGGGTTTGTTATGTGCTCTTAGCAGTTCAGTCTGACTTTGGTGCGCAGAGTGATTTCAAACAGCACCAATAAAAATCTGCATGTTGAAAATACTTCCTTAACTCAGCTCTGAACTTCTTATGTATAAACAGGGAATGACCATTTTTCAAATCCACAATTGCCTATTTCTATAAGGAACTTTGGTTTAAATTTTCAAAGTGACCTAAGTTTTGCATCTTTGCTGTTTAACCTGGTTTTTACACCGGCTAGAAGGTTAAGCAATGCCACTTTGATTTGTCTACATAATTTAAATAAGTTTACTATCCTTACATAAGGCAAGGAAGTTCTTCTCTATAGATATATCACATTCAATATCGTCAAAGGAAAGCTTTGCATTAGCATACTGAGAACTTCAGTATAAACCATCAAGATTCTTGCAAACCCTGGCATGGGAATTCACACAAAATAATTCTCTTCAAATTGTGCCTTTCACCGAGGCATTTGATGACTACCTGTTTACTGAAGCAGCAGCAGCAACAGTAAAAGTCTCATCTGGCAGGACAAGTGGGAAGGGGAAGTCCACGTAATGAGCCAGTTGCATACCTGTTGTAACTAGTGGCTGCAAAAGAGTTACCACGGGTAGGATTTTGGCTCGCTGTAGGCTTTCATGCAGGCTGTTTCTTTAGTTTGATTATCCAAGCTTAAACCTACCCGACACTTCCAAGCTTTAACAGCCTGTGTTTATTGCCAATGTTAAGGATTATACAGGTTTCTCTAATTAACTTACATCCACAATGGGATTTGTCAAAGTATGTTATCTTACGTATGACTTGGTAATTCAGAAGTTACAAATGGAAAGCGACTTGAAGTTTTGATAGGCTCCAACTCTATTAACCCCGAGCAAGGGCTGCAGCCCAGGGAGTCTCACTCTGAGGCCACAGATCTTTCTGCTCTTTAATGCAGAAGTGTGTGGTCCCAGCACACTCTGGACCAAGGCTGGTCAGCAACAGCCCCCAGTTCACAAAAAGAAGACGATGCCCAGGGCTTCTGGCAAATCTGCACGTCCCTTCACTCAGGCTTGTCTACAGCAGACACCTGTCCTTCTTGACTGTACTCATGCTGTATCATCAGCAAGTGAGGCTGGCTGAGCAACCCAAGCACCCATCTACCTTTATTCTTAAGAAACTATCCCAAGATCTCATTAGTTTTGCATTTCATTTTCTTTAAAACCAGAACATACAACAACAACAAAAATCCCTAGGTAGTTCTCTCCATGGCATTTCAACAGAAAACAAGAGGGAAGTCCCATTAGATTGGGGGATACTACTTGGGACCAAGAGAAGTTGCTGCTGCTGCTGCTGCTACTGCCACCAAGGTCCTCTAAATGTTCACAGAATACAAAGGGTTAAACAGGATGGTATCCTGATACCACTCAATAGGGTCTGTTTGTTAACAACTTGTACATTCTCCTCTACACAACAGTCATCTAAATTACAGTTACAACCATATTAATTTAACAAATTTTTTTGAGAAACCAGCACAGAAACTACACATTCATTGTCTTTTCTGGAGCTTTAAACTCCTCACCCACAAAGGATGGTGGCAATGAGAGCCATGTTGAATCATGACACTGCCCTGCATGGGCACAGGAAAGGGAGCGGTTCTGATGCTTTGTGGAGATGAGAAAGAAAACCACTCAAATTGATGGTATGGGGGATGTCTCAGTATCTTTAGTACCATATGGCGGCTTTAAAATATGAAAGTAACCTTTGGATCACAAGAGAAGTAACAGTCTTGATCTCAGTTCTGTGTGTGGTTTATCAGGTTTGTTTTTTTCTGAGTGAGATTTCTTGGGTTTTCTTCTTTGTTTTTGAATGTTTGGAAAGAGGTTCTAGGAATGAGTTCATGAATGTTTGTGGATACTGTGCCTATTGCTTCACAGTGATGTCTGTGGGAGCTGGAGAGTGGTCTGATGGAAAAAATATGTATTTATAGATATGTACACATACACACACGCGCGTGCACACTCATACACACACATACAGAAGGTAAAACGTAATGCACCCTGATCAAATGTATTTTGCTTGGAGTGATTTGTCTATTAAAGAAAAAAAAATTCACAGTTCCTCAACAGTAGTTAAAATTCCAGGTCAGCTACTGATAATGAAATTATTTCCCCTGTACTTGCATGAGGTAGACATCCCAAGAGGATAAAGAAAATGGAAAGTTATGACAAATGCTTTAAGTTTTTTTTCTTTTCTGAACAGAAGGCCCCTTTCTGCTCGGTTCTTCAGGTGACGCAGACAACTTACTTGATGAAGCTTCCTGTGGTGACCTGCCCGAGCGCTCCGAGTTTTCCGACCTGCCCTCCTGCGAGTACAGTGGAGATGAGTAACCGTGCATTCCTCCCCCTTCTCTCAGGAAAGCAGAAGTGGAAGGCTGTGGTTCAGCTTCATGTCTTCCCTGAGAACTAGTGGGCTGCTGCGAGACAGTTTTATGGGGGCAGTTAGCCACCATGTGCATGATGCTCTGACAGTAATGGCACTTCTTTGGCTGCGGAGGTAAACTACATTCTTTAGCGTGGTGGTCGAGGCCACCACAGTTGTAGCATCTAAAAAGAGAGAGACAACTAGTTATAAAATGCAATAATTAAATGATAAGAGGTGTTCTACTGGGTAAGGTCAGCGTGCATAAGCGTGCATAAGGTCTGCTGGTGAAGCAGCGTGAGTTTTGTTTTTTAAGTAAGTCCCTTGGAAGGTGCCCCTTCGTCGCACCGGTGCCGCAACCCGCCTTGTGCTTGCGAGCGGGAGCCGTTTGCCGGTTCCCCGTCCGACGCCTCAGCCCTCCCCACAGGCCGCCCCACTAGAGGGCACCAGATATCCAGCCATCCCGCCGCGCCGCCGGCGTCTCTCCACCCGGGTACTGATGGCACTAAACGCCTGCGAGTGCTTCAGCGCCTGGCAGGACCAACATCGCCATGCGGGGCGCGGAGAGGAGGCGAGGCGGTCATCAGCGCCAGCCTCTCCACCCTGAGGCGGCTTCACCCTGGGTGCACCCGTCGCCTGTCGGGGCCATAAAGGAACGTGCAGAGAGGAGATACTCAGCACCACACGCCGCTTTTAGTCAGGGAAACCCAAACGTGGAGGAAGGATGCGGTGCCCGGTCAGTAGCCGGGCTCTCGCCCAGGGCCCGGCCCCTTGCTTCCTCTGGCTCAGCCAAGGCACGGAGAGGCAAGGCTCTGGGCCAAGATTTTACAGGGCTTCTGTTGCAGAGCGTTCCTAATGGCACTTACGGTTTCAATTCAAAAGAAAATAAATAAAGCCCCGGCAAGAGTCATAAAAAAGGGTTTGTTTGTTTTCTCTGGAAATTCCCAAGCCGCGTGCAAGTGGCTGTGACCCAGGGTGCCATCTGCAACATGACACGGAGCTGATGGGCGCAGTGAGCCTCCTCCACGCCGCTGGGGAAGGCCTCCTCCCCAGCTCTCAAAAATGGCTCAAAACCACAAATACTCTTCTATTAACCTTGTTAGCCAGGGGAGCCCTAAAGAAATCCCCAGCAATTCCTTACTGAATCCTCTCACTCTGCA